>NW_006239005.1:1806419-1820512 GCF_000226075.1 Solanum tuberosum | reverse complement strand
TGAATTTGAACTTTTACCCTTGGAGAACTTAGAGTTTGTGGGATAACCATGGAGCTTGTAACATCTATCTTTAGTGTGTCCTGTTTTCTTACAGAAATCACAGAACAATGAAGACCTCCCAGTGCTGGAATTCCCTCTAAACACATTTGTGTTTGAGTTTCCATAACCTCTTGTGTTTCCCCTATTAGAATTAAAATTGGTCTTAGGACCTTTGGAACCTGCAACATTGTTAGACGAGGCAAAAACATTGAGAGAGGTCGAATCCAAAGCAGTGTAGTTGTGAGGTTTTACTTCCCTTTGCTTCTCTTCTTGGGACAAGATGGCAAAAGCCTGAGCCATACTTGGCAGAGTATTCATCATGAGAATGTTGCCTCGGACTGCAGTATACATCTCATTTAAACCCATTAGAAAGTGTATAAGCCTGCGATCTTGTTCAGCCTTAACCAATTTTGTTTTACCACCACAAGTGCACACACAATTGCACTGAGAGCTGATATCGACAGTGCTCATTTCTTCCCAGAGTTTCTTCATTTTGATGTAGTAACCAGTGATATCCAGAGTGCCTTGGACAAGGTCATTAATCTCCTTTTGAAGCTGGTACAATTTACAACCATTGGTTTGATCGTATCTTTCTTTTAATTCTCCCCAAAGTTCCTGAGCATTGTTGACATACTGCAGACTATCACGCAGATCTGGTGACAAGGAGTTCAGGATCCACGATGTGACCATATCATCACACCTTTCCCATTGCTGAAAGCTAGGATCAGTAGGATCAGGTCTCACAACCTTCCCATTAATGAATCTTGTCTTGCTCTTAATAGACAAAGCCTTGAGAACTGCTTTTCTCCAGGATCTGTAACCAGTCCCATCAAAAACTGCAGGTAATAGGGATGAACTCGCATTCTCAGATGGATGCAAGTAGAAAGGACTAGGGATTTCTACCCTAACAGTAAATGCAGAAGCATTTGGAATCGAATTAGCTGAAAAATCAACCATGGTGAATTGAAGATCAAGTTGAAAACAGCCAGATCAAATAGGATTCACATAAAAGGAAGACGAAATTGACAGATCGAAGATCGAGTCGACAACAACCAGATCAAACAAAAAAATTCACATAAAAGAAAAATGAAGCTCACAGAACGAAATGGAAGCGGAAAGAAGATATGAGCAATTCCCTGTGCTCTGATACCATGATAAAAGTCAACAATGTGAGCTCCCAAACTCCATTAATGGAGAACTCATTAGTTCGAGAGAGAAAACTCATGGAGAAGAAATATCTTTTATTGAATGTGAATTAGAAAAACAAGTATTACAATGTGGAGATATATATACAAAATCACTAATCAACAAACTTGATTCTAACTGAATTCTAACTAACTTTACTGTTCACAACTAACTAACTAATTTTACTGTTCATCAACTAACTAACTAATTTCATACTTTATATTCTCAACACCGTGGATAGGTTTTTGACGGAGTGTTCAAAGATAAGACTTATTATTTGTTGACTCACTTTCCTTTTTGGAGTCCGAAGCCTACAGGACAAAAGAATTGGCCAAAATTTCCAAAAAGGCAATAAAAATAAATTGAGAATAAAAAAAGCAACATTTAAACGGTAGGATAAATGGTGTGTAAGAATGTGCAAGGCGCACCTCCCCATGCGCCTTACAAGTTACAAGGCGCGAGCTTACAAGACGTAGGTCTCTTGTGCCTTGTAAGGCGCATGGGAGGTGTGTCCTATTAATAAAAAATAAAAAATCATTGCATGTATATTTTTTTTTTCCTGTGTGACTATTGTTTTCATCAGCTGATTGAGTCTAAACAAGCTGGAGTGGCTAATGAATTTTGCTTTAGTAGGCTTATCACGTCATATATTTATATCTGTATGTATAATGAAATTGATCACAAATTTAAAATGTTAATGAGATGTTAAGCATAAGTGGCTGATTCTAATATCCTTTTAAATTTACAGATTAGGCATCACAAAAAAGTGTGAAGACCAGCCTAATCCAGTTATCATGGGATTAGTCTTCTTGATAATTATTCAGCATATTAATGTATACATTTCCATGCTTTGCACCTTGTCAACTTCATTTTAATCAACTTTTTTGCTTCAGAATTATCACTATCATCGATCAGTTCATACGGAAATTAAAAAGGAAATTGGGTCATTCTTTTTTAAACGGAGGGAGTATATATCAATTCCCTCCATTCATTCCGTCCAAAAAGAAGTACTATATATTTTTATATTTGAGAATAATTCAATTTTAAACTTCTCATTTTACCTTGTATGACAACACAAAAACATTTAGTAGCGATAAATTTTTCTTTTAGCAGCAATATTTAACGGTAATTGAAATCAATGACATTACATTTAAAGTTGCTAAAACCTTTAGCGGCCAACATTATATAAAGTGTTAGTTTTAATATACTTTTATTTTACTATTGCCACTAAATATGATATAGCTGCAAATCGCAATTATAAATCCTTTATTTATTATGTATATTGGCTTGGAATAATTAAATAGTGTGTCCAAATATGCGCAATAGAAATATTTTCTAGTAATGCCTAAATTCGTGTATAATATTATTGTCTTTTGAACTTCTTTTGTGAAGTTGAGTAATTGAACAAGCAAAACTCAGATAACAAATGAAGGAAGATTTCCATTAACATGAAACTCTAATTACAACTGAATGAATGTTCTGATATACAATGTTATTCGTCTCAATGAACTGACTCCTATAAATACAAGATAATCAGCTCACTAACTGTCTAACAACCTGCTAACTAACTTAATTATCAGCCAATCATTAATTGGCAGTTGTACACTTTATTAACTGCTCAACATCCTCCCTCAAGCTAGGTGTATGAAAAATATTCTTCATTCCTAGCTTGGTAAGTAGATATGTATGTTATGCACAAGTAAGTCCCTTTGTAAGTAGGTCTGCAGGTTGCTCTGTTGTATTCAGGTATGTTGGCTGAACCAATCCTTGTTGAACCTTATCCATAATGAAGTGACAATCAATGTCAATATGCTTAGTTCATTCATGAAATACTGGATTTGCACCAATCTGTATTGCTGATTTATTGTCACTATGTATAGGAACAGGTAAATCAACTTGTATTCCCAGCTCCTTGAAAATCCTCACTAGCCATACTATTTCTGCAACTGTTGAGGCTAGGCTCTTGTATTCAGCTGAAGCTGAACTCCTTGAGATAGTGCCTTGCTTCTTAGATTTCCAGGTGATTAATGAACTCTCATATGTAACCTGTTATGGACTTCCTATTGTTTGGACATAATGCCTAATCTACATCACAATAAGCCATCAACTGATTTCCAACATTAGCTGCCATGAATATCCCCAGACCTGGTGACTGTTTTACATACCTAACCACTCTCATTACTGCCTCCATGTGAGATGTCTTGGGACTATGCATAAATTGGCTCAGAAGTTGCACTGCATATGCAATGTATGGCCTTGTTATAGTCAGATAAAGCAATCTCCCTATCAACATTTGAAATACACCAGGGTCCTTCAACAGTTTGTCATGATCATCAGTTGGTGGAAAGTGCAGATCAAACTCTGCAGTTGTGAGCTTCTTGTTCAACTCAATAGGATCTCCACCAGGTTTTGAACTTGACAAACCCATGTCTGAAATTAGTTCAAGGCAGTATTTCCTCTTATGCATAAGGATTCCAGATAGTTCCTTGCAAATTCAATGCCCAAAAAATACCTCAACTCACCTAGATCTTTTATCTTGAAATAATCTTTGAGTATTCCTTTTGTCTCCATAAGCATCTTGTCATCATTTCCTGTAATCAACAAATCATCAGCATAGACAAGTACCACCACCAGACTTGTTCCTTGATGCTTTGTGAATAAGGAGTAATCATAATGACTTTGTTTGAATCCTGCATTGACTAAGGTTGTAGTTAACTTGATGTTCCATTGTATGTTGGCTTGTTTAAGTCCATAAAGTGGTTTGGTGAGCTTGCATACTGACCCCTTCTCACTTTGAGACAAAACCCAAAGGCAATTCCATATAAACTTCTTCATTCAAGTCACCTTGAAGAAAAGCATTAAAAACATCCATCTAATAGATTTGCCACTGATGTGAAGCAGCCAAGGCTATGACAACCCTCACAGTTACCATTTTTACAACTGGGGAAAAGGTTTCCTGATAGTCCAAGCCTTCATTTTAGTTATTCCCTTTAGCTACCAACCTAGCCTTGAACATGTCCACTTCTTTATCAGCCTTATACTTGATCTTATATACCCATTTGCATCATATTGCCCTTTTATCCTTGGGCAGCTCAGTAATCACCCATGTATGGTTGACTTCCAAGGCTTGGATTTCATATTTCATAGCCTCAATCCATCTAGGATCATGTACATCTTCATGATATGATGTAGGTTCCCTTTCTTGTGAAAACTTAGTGACAAAACTTCTGTATGATGGTGTAATACTGAAATAGTCCACTACATCTGCAATGGGATAAAGGCATTGCCCTGCAACTCTATTTCTTGGCAAAACATAGTCTGTATGCCAGAGAGGTGACTTAGCTTGTCTGTTTGATCTCCTGACATTAACTACATCAAGTGTAGGTGAAGGGGTTGATGGTGCTTGTTCCTGAGAAGCTGTGATTGTGTTGATTACAGCAGGATCTGAAATTACAGCAACAGGATTTTAATGATGTATAGACTCAGAATCATTCTCTGCATTCCTGATAACAACACAGGGTGTAAGCTCATAGTCCCCCATAGGTGAATATGACAGGGTAATCTCTGGATCATTGTCTTGACCAAGTTCTGATGTTTGAAAAGGAAACTCGTGCTCATGAAAAATCACATCCCTGCTAACAAACAATCTCATGGATTCAATGTCCAACATTTTATACCCCTTCTGACTGGCAGCATATCCTAGCAAAATAGCTTTCTTTGCCTTAGACTCAAACTTGTCACCTCTATGCAGGTTTGTAGCAAAACCAAGACTTTAAGCATGTCACTCTTAAATGTGATAAGGAAGGTTGTTTGTTATACAACACTTTAAATGGTGATTTATTTTTTCAGAACAGACAAAGAAATCCTATTAATTATATAGGCAACATCTTCTATGCAAGGAAGCTTGACTGAGAAAAGAAGTCAAAGAACGAAATAGCTTCTCTAATAGCCCCGTTGAATAGGCGGGTGAAGGCTTTTGAAAAAGTCTTTTTTTTTGTAAATGCATTTTTTTCTATTTAGAGAGAGGGGGCTTCAAGTTCTTAGGAAGAGCCGTACGAGACAACTCACGTACGGTTCGGGAGCTGAGCCCCTGCGCAGGGGCTTAGGTCAACACTTATTTAATAGCCAGTCATCCTCAGAACCTGTTTGGCAAGTGACCTTGAAACTTGATGGCCCTTGTTGTTTCTAATAAATGTCTATGTTTCCTTTCTGCAATTCCATTTTGTTGTGGAATGTGTGGACAAGATCTCTGACGGATAATACCATGTGAAACAAACAATTCACAACAATTAGTATTTAAAAAATCTCATCCATTATCAGATCTAAAAACCTTAACACATTTACCAAACTGATTCTTTATCATTACTAAGAATTGTTTCAGAACAACAACTACATCAGACTTTAAACCTATCAAGAAATTTCATGTCCATCTAGACTTATCATCAACTAGGGTGAGAAAGTACTTCATTCCATTGTGAGTGGCTACCTTATAAGGACCCCATACATCCATGTGTACCAAGTGAAAAATAACATTTATAATTGTACTACTATTTTGAAAATGAAGTCTGGTTTGTCGAGCCTGAGGACATACTATACAATGATCAATAGTAAAACTACTACTAGTATGTAATTCTTTGATCCTTCTAAGTACTCCCATAGGAACATGTCCCAATCTCTTGTGCCAAAGTGCAAGATCTCCAACTTCTTTTCTAACTGCAGACATTGTGTGAACCTGATCTCTTTGTGGTCTTGTACTCCAGTCCATCACATACAAGCCTTCTTCCACTTTACCAATCCCCTTGACCTTCCCAGATGAGAGGTCCTAAAAAATACAATGTGTAGGAAAGAAAGAAACACAACATTTTAATTCTTTTGTCAGTTTGTTCACAGACAAAAGGCTAAACCTAAAGGCTGGTATACACAGTACATCACTGATCATTTCAGTTTCATTCAATTTCAAGCTTCCAATATGTGAAATTGTTGTTGAATCTCCTATAGGGAGCTGCACTATCCCTTTACTTCCTATTATGTGCTTATGATACAAATAGGCATGATTGTGTATCATATGATCTGAGGCTCAAGTGTCTACAATCCATTTCAAGTTGGGATTAGGATTACCTACTAGATTTGCACTGCTTTGAGAATTTGAAAGCTCCTTATGTCCTTGCAATATACCGCATTTGTTGAATTTGCTTTGGTGATGCCTTGTGCAACATCTCCAGCCATTGTTCAGGTGCATTTGCTTGTCCTGATCCCCTCATGTCCTCTTGAACATGCACATTCTGTAGCCTTGAATGCATTGCACTTCCTCCCAAAACTGCATAGTCTTGATCCTCTTGCAATTGTGCTCCTCCTCTACCAACAGCATTAGCCTTCTTCTTTCCTTTGAAATTGTCTGGATATCCAATAAGCAAATAGCAATTTTCCTTCACATGACCTGTTGCATGACAATTGTCACACTTCTTCAATTTCTTGCAATCAGCCCTAACATGAACTTTCATGTTACAGAAATCACATTAAAGTGAATGATAATTCCTTCGTGGATTCTGAGAATTCTGAAATTGTCTAGATTTGGTAGTATACATTGCCAAGGACTCCATTCCTTTATTATATTGCCTGCAATTCCTTTTTGACTCTCATCCTGAATTACTAAGGCATATGCTTGGTTGACATTTGGTAAATTGTGCATCATGACGATCTGACCTCGAGCTTGAGAATAGATGTCATTCAAGCCCATTAGAAATTGAAGCAAGCGTTGATACTGCAGCTGCTCAACATATTCCTTAGCCTTATGACAGTCACAACTAGGTGGAGGCAAGATGGAATCATATTCATCCCATAGGTTCTTCAATTTTGTATAATAAACAGAAACACTGAGTACTCCATGTGTAAGAGTAAATATATTTATGTGTAGCTAATAGAGTCGCGATCCATTGATCTTATCAAATCGTTCCTTGATATACTATATAGTGTAGGATTCTCCATCCTTGTCAATTGAATTCCTATAGATAAGGCTCCTAGTACATCCGAAGAGCTCAAGTACAAAGGATGATTGTGATCGATCGTCACCGAGCTTCCATGGATAATCTCTCCATGTGCTCTGGCATTCGATTCTTGGTGTATCATCCTCGATGGCTATGGATTAGATCCAAAAAATCCTCGCAAAAAAGAACAAAAATGAGATCCCTAGATGCGTACTCCTTGCTCTAATACCATGTGAAGTTTAGTAATTGAACAAGCAAAACTCAGATAACAAATAAAGAAGAAGAAGATTTCCATTAACATGAAACTATAATTACAACTGAATGAATGCTTTGTTATACAATGCTATTTGTCTCAATGAACTAACTCCTATATATACAAGATAATCAGTTCACTAACTGTCTAACAACCTGCTAACTAACTTAATTATCAGCCAATCATTAATTGACAGTTGTACACTTTATTAACTGCTCAACACTTTTTTCCCTTTAAATTCGTGTATAATAGTCACGCGGAAAAAAAATATATACTGCAATGAATTTTTATTTTTTTTTATTAATAGGACGCACCTTTCATGCGCCTCAGACCTGTAAGACGCTGTCAGCTCGCGCCTTACAAAATATAAAAATAGATTTTGTATCAGTTAAGCGAAATTATTTGCCTTAATGATATCAATACAGTATATATGTACTGATTTAGTACTCCATCTATCCATAATTACTTGTCCACTTTTGAATTGGCACACCTATTAAGAAAACAATGATTGATATAGTGAGTTTACCATTTTACCCCTATTAATTATGAAGTAGATGAATTAAAAACTTAAGAGTTTCAAGAAGTTTTACCTTTTTCAAAGTAATTAATTGAGGGTGTAATAGGGTAAAAAAATTTGTCCTTTCTTGATTTGTCAAAATGGACAAGTAATTAGGGACAACTAAAAGAGAAAAAATGGACAAGTAATTAGGGACAGAGGGAGTATCAGTTAAGTGAAATTAGTTGGGGGAAAGGTGAGGGTATATAGTCTAATTATTTAGTGGTATGAATGTAAGAGGGTATATGTTTGTACATAATTATTTTGATTTTATGGGGTATTTGCTTAGTTTCCCTTATTTACTACTTAAACGCTAAAACCTACTTTAAAATAAATTACTTAACAAAGCTACATTATTATTTTAATAGCAAATTTATACAGTTATATTCAATTCCCTATTTCACGCATAATTAAAAATTGTATCCGACTAATTTTTTTGTCTCTAACCTATACCGTAAGTATTTCTTTCCACATCGTGACTCCACCAATTTAGAATGATTTACTTTTAAATTCTTCAAGTTCATATTAGAAATTTTCCTAAATTTGTTCTTTTGTGATTATCCATATCAAGTAAAAGTTTTAATTAACAATAAGTGTATCTGCGTATTTTTTCTTCCAATTGAAAGATTGTTGCTAAAGGGAAGACGTCCAAACATAGAGTATCAAAGATGTATGTGATTTTTTTTTTAATAAGTCCATTGTATCATGATACATCATGTATCGGAAATGTATCACTATGTAATGTAGAGTTAATATCCTAAAAGGTCACTCAACTATTAGAATTGATGTCGCAAAGTCATTAAACTTTGTTTTGTATAAAAAAAAACTCAACCTAAGGTTTTTATTTTCCAAAATCACTCAACCAAATTTTATCATTAAAAGAAAATCTAACATGACAAAATAAATTATTTTTGTATGTATTGAAGCATAAAATGCATAAATAAATAAAATTAAAGAAAATCCATTACACCTCTTCTCGCTTTATTTCTCTATTTCCACAAAAATTCTCATAAAAAAGGCCTTCAGAAGATTCTTTAATATTGTTCATGTTAAAATCTTTTTAAACAATGGATTCACATAAATGGACAACTAAATTTATATAAGATAATATTAATAACCTTACAATTTAACTTATGAATAAGAATTTAGGCTTATCCGAAGAATTGTTGGTAAAAGTTGGAGTCAGAGATTTCATTTTAGCATATATATTCATAAATGTGTTTACTGTTATATTTATTTTTTTTCTTTACATAATATTTAGGCGTTATATTTTTTATTTTTTCTTTACATAATATTTAGGCGAATTAAACCTTCATACTTTGTAAGAACTCTAAGAAGAAATTCATTATTTAAGAAAAAATAACATGAATAATCTGAAACAATTTTTTGAGGGTCTCTTTTTGGTGAATAAATTAAAGAAACAGACAAAAAGAAGAAGCTCAACAACAGTTTATAAAAGAAACGAAGTCATGAAATTTAACAGAAAATCTAAATTCATACATTATAATTGCAGAGAATAAACTATAAATTTCTGAGGGCACATAACGAAATCCCAAAAGAAAAGCACAATACCGTTTTAATTCAAGTATTTTTTTTCTCCAAGAAGAAGTGTAAATGGTTTTTCTTTTAATTTTATTTATTTGTGGGTTTATGTTTCAATACATACAAAAATAATTTATTTTATCATGTTAGATTATTTTTTAATGATAAAATTTGGTTGAGTGATTTTATTGATAAAAAATAAAGTTTAATGACTTTATTACATCAATTCTAATAGTTGAGTGACCTTTTAAGATATTAACTCTGTAATGTATCAAAAATGTATCATGATACAATAAGAAAGGTATATATCATGATGTTATTTATTGGAAATGTATTCATGATACGTCATATGCCGAAAAGGTATCACGATATCATCAACAGAATGTTGTATCAGAACTTGAATGGTTGACATAGTTGATACACCACAATAATAGACTAACTTTGATACTTCAACCTACAACTCCCAATAAACAAAAAGAAAACGAAGCAAATGGAATAAATAAAAATCATCAAATTTTGTTTTTGAATTTTTTTTTGGAATATATTGTTATTGATATCTCGTTTATAATTCTATGGCAAACCAATAACGTAAATTCTATAAATTAATATAATTGATCACATTGTTGCATTAACTACTTGTGTTAGTTAAAGAGTCACAGATTTAATGACAACAGCATATACCAAGAATACTGGCTTTAGTAGGAGTGATGGGATTCATGACTTTTACTAAGAATACTTCCATAATTGCACATTCAATGAATTAGTTTGTGCTAACAACTTGTGATTTTATCTCTATAAAGGGATTGATCAAACGATTAGTTCAATAATTCAATGAAATGAAATAGGAAGAGAAGTTGTGAAAAAATGAATGAATAAATTTGGATTAATTACATACAAAGTTGGAAAAATTTTTGTACATATATTCTACAATTCTCTTAACCCATGTCCTCTAGTTCTCTCAACTTTTGACCTCTATCAAACAAACTTCTTAGACTTCTCTTCACCTCTCCTCTGCTGCTAAATACTTGCAACCAAAGATTGATTGCACAATAATGCTGATTCCCTCCATTTCAAGTTGTCATGTAAATTAAGGTTCGAAAGATTCTTGATTCCAGGTAGCCATCGATCCAAGGACTTCAAGCTACATTACTCATTCTTGGTTCATAATATGGAACATGTTTTTTCCTTCCTTTCATTCAATGTTTGTTCTTGTCTTTGATTTGGTGTTCATTCTCGACTCTTCGCTTAACATAGAGTAGTACTAATTGGCTGGACTTTTGGAGTAGTGATCATTCTAACTTCGTCATTGAACTCAATGTTTGCAATTCATGAAGAAGGGTGTGAAATTTTGACATTTGGGAAAGAGAATGTGGCATCTTGATGATTGAAGAATGCTTGCTAGTAGTAGTACTATTGAGTTAACTACAGCAGACTACAGTATTTTCCTTGAAATGATATATTTGAGTCCCTTCTTTTCTCTTTGACACCTTTGAAGCAAACACATCCAATGCTTCTTTCATCCATGGATGCCAACATAATTCTCTTGCTTCACTAAACTTCACCTACAATATTGAAAAATCAAATACATTTTCATTTCAAATCCGAGGACTTCACAACAAAAACAGCTTTTAGCAGCAATAAATATGCACATTAATAAAGAGTGTTAAAGCTTTTGTCAGCAGTGGCGGATCTATGAAGGGCATTGGGGGTGCCACGCCACCCCCGAACTTCGACGGAAACTCTATATATACATAGCTATATATATATATAATATTTATATAAATATAAGGCGTGCCACCCACAGAACAAAATTGGCTTGTGGTGCCACGGTAGGAGGGCAACTTTAGAAGATTGAGGTTACGGGTTCGAATCCCATTTGGCACCCACGGACTCTAAATCCTGGATCCGCCACTGTTTGTCAGCATCGTTATAGACTTTACAAAGAGTACTAAAATGTAATTGTCTCTAGTTATTGTATCTAAAAGAACATATTTAGCGACAATTAAGTTATTGTTGTTAAGTTGTTACGGATAAAGATCAAAAAATACACATGTACCCATAAACGTCGACGGACACTTTTCTCAGGCCAATCGTCTAGTTCCTCGGTTACACGCAGAGGAAACATGTGCCCCTCATGAAATATGCCTTGGCTTTTGCTTTTGAAACTCCACGTACCTAAATATTCCTGCAAACAATGAGCAAATTGCCTGCCTGAGAAAACAATTCTAATAATAATTATGCATCAATCCCGAAGTAATAAATGAGGATTTTCCTACGATCGATCACTCAATAATGAACACTAATTGAAAACAGTCAGAAATGAGTACTTTATCTCTTACATGTGTCTTCAACCTGAAAAAACGATATAATCCTCTATTGTGCTCAGAGGCGGACCCACCTTGATTAGTGAGGGTGGACGTGCACCCGTAACTTCGAAAAAAATAATGTGTATATATATATATATATATATATCTAGAAAAACAATAGAAACTATGATATAATTAACAGTTCACCCTTGAGTATAGGAGTGTTCTTGTGTTGTTGGTACAAAGTAGAGGATCTACCCACAAGACTAGGGTTCAAATTTCAGTTGCACCTGAAGTTTTCAAATCCTGAATTCGCCTATGATATATTTACAACAAAGAAGGGAAATATTTAGATACAAACCTGAACTTCAACCTCACCAACAACACCAGCTTCTTCAAAAGTCTCCCTTGAAGCTGCCTCTTCCAATGATTCATCAATTTCCCAACCACCCTGCATTATCAATTGCTCAATCATACATATTCAATCGAATTGAATTGTACAAATTCGATAAATATATACCTTAGGGAACATCATTCTTGGATTCTTCTGTGAGCTAATCAATAAAAATTCCAAATCATCAATAGGGGTACTACCCTGTTGAACACATGATGATGGATCCCTTTTTTTGCTTCTATATGGAATACATCTGCCAACAACAATTATCATAAAATTAAATCTCCATTTTAAATCATTCTTAAATACAATTTAAAATTAAAGATTAAAGTTAAAGAACAGAGACCCAACAACTTGACGACAACCACGATTGTATCTCTGTAAATCTCTTCCTGTGCGTGAATTCATAGAGAACGATTTCTTGATTTGCATATTCAACAAAACTAAATATTTTTTTCTCAAACAAAAAGGGTATGCAACAAAAGACACAAATATATATTGGATTGAAGTTAGGCCGTTATAGAGGACACAAAATTTTGCGCGTACAATCTATGTTTAGCTATTTTCTTGGGTTACATCATAAATTTCAAAGAAAAAAATTTAAATATATGTGAGAGATAGAATTAATTTTTTTTTCTCTCTTAATATAATTAATTGTGTGGATAATATGAGAATTTTAATGTTTGTTTGTCCGTTCCTTTGGTAGAAGATGAGAGAGACGAATAGATATGAGAATTAACACACACGTTATGCGTGGCTCAATAATTGGTGATGACTCATTTGATATCGACTTTGTTCATTCGTTAAAAGTAAGGTTAATTTATACTTCTTCTCTTCCTAATTATTTGTCCATTTCTTTTTAGGTATTCATAATTATTTTTCCATTTTGACAAATCAAGAAAGGACAAATTCTTTATCTATTATATTCTCAATTAATTACTTTGAAAAAAATAAAACTTTTTGAAAATCTTTAAATTTTAATTCATCCACTTCATAATTAGTAAGGGTAAAATGATAAATTTATTATGTCAGTAATTGTTTGTGTGCATGAATTAGGGTATACAATAGAGTAGCCTCCAAGAAACTCTAACTAAAATAGGACTTGTCATGTAGAGTCCTACAAAATTTTAATATCTATAATGAGTCATAGTGTATTACTCATTTATATAATAATCTCATATAATACGAACAATCCGCACATTGAGCATGTATTTCTTGATATAAATGGCAAAAGTAGGTAAAACTAATAATATTAATTTGTTGGTGAGAGTAATAGTTATTTTATTTCTCGATATATATGATTGAAACTTTGATAAAACTTTCACATATAGCAAACAAAAAAATCATATTTGTATGATATAGCAAAGTTTGCATAATTGCGCTCCATAGCAAACATATATATGTATAATTCGCTATACATATATACAAAAAGAAGCAATTGTATAATTCGTTGGCTCCTCTTCAGAATTGTATAATTTCGCTGGCAGGCCATTTGTATAAATTGATGTTAGCCTCTCGTTTGTATAAATCGTTGACAAACATAAATTATACATTATACAAGCATAAAACTGGGCAGGGGAATATTTTTATTGTATAATTATAAGTGTATAGGACGAATATATATGTATTTGCATGTGTATATACAATTTCTCGCGCTTTATACAAACAGAAACGCAATTTATACAATTCTGTTGTATAAAACGAGAAAGAGAGAAAGACAAAAGAGAACTGGGCAGGGGAATATTTTTATTGTATAATTATAAGTGTATAGGACGAATATATATGTATTTGCATGTGTATATACAATTTTCTCTCGCTTTATACAAACAGAAAC
>NW_006239005.1:1793107-1805642 GCF_000226075.1 Solanum tuberosum | reverse complement strand
TATAATTATAAGTGTATAGGATGAATATATATGTATTTGCATGTGTATATACAATTTTCTCTCGCTTTATACAAACAGAAACGCAATTTATACACTTCTGTGTATAAAGCGAGAGAGGCGAGCACAGAGAGAGTGAGCGAGAGAGGAGAGTGGCGAGCGAGAGTTTGAGGGAGAGAGGCGCTGGCAAACAGTTTGCTATAGGAGACAATTAAATCAAAGTGTGATTATACCATTTAATTTGAATTAATAGTTTGCCATTATGTACAATTTTCCCTAAGAGTAATAAGATCAACTATAAATTTAGTTAGTGAGTGTAATAATTATATCCAATATTAATGATCTAAAGGTTGGTAAGAGTGATAATATCAACTAAGTATAAATTTTGTTTACATATGAATAATTGGTTGGTAGATATTCCTTCATTCCATTTTTATTTGTCCACTATACTATTTTGGAATGTTCAACAAAATTTGTTCAGTTCATAAAACAAATAAATAGTTTACCATGTTGTGTCTGTTTTACCTGCTATTAATTAATATTATTTATTTTTTAATATTTAGCTAACTTATATTTAGTAAGAGTAATGTGGTAAAATTATTTCTATCATTAACTGCTTCCTAATTCTTGTACAAAGTCAATAGCTGATAGCTATTATTGGACAGAGAAAGTATAAAATAGTGGGTCTGGTTTTGTAAATATTAATCTGTGTATTAAAAATTGTGAAATCATGATTTGCTATTTGACTTGAGTCTTAAACATGGACCATCTCATTTAAGTCTTGGAAAATCTGTCAACTTTTACTTGTCATATTTGAATTTGTCATATTAAAATAAATAAATTGATATGATAATTTATTACATTTCTCTATTAATTACTAATATTTAGTATTAAATCTTGAAATATAATTTGTGAAAAAGTAATTATAGTTTGAGGGGAAAAGGTAGCAGAGCTCCCGCAAACGGCTAACAGATTTTGCTTGTTATTGTTGGCCCGGACTCAACTGTGGTCACACTATAATTTGTAGGACGATAAATATAACTACATCCTCTATTAATTTGTATATACTAAATAAAATAACATTTCGTTTTTCTTTTTAGTAACTATTTAATCTCAATTTCTCTTTATGACATATTTATGACCATAAAATTAATAGATATTTTTGATATGATATATCTTCATTTAAAACCACAAAATTCAAAAAATGTTTCTACTTAAACTTGTATGAAGCAAAATAAGACGAACAAATTAAAACAGAGAGAACATTTTATTAGAAAATTGAGCAAATACAAAGAGTAGTAGCTATTTAGGTAGACATCAAAATTATGTAAAAAAATAACAACTTATTGCACAAAGTATCCCACGTTAGCATTGTCCAGAAAAGAGTCGCACCTCAAGGGGTGTGATGTATTAAAGTTCCACCAACTCTCATGAAGGCATAAAATTCACCTTTGATCTATCCTTTTTGTTATTTTCATTCATATGCAAGAAGAGAATCATAGAAGTGTCATGGTTTCCAGATGATGGTTGTTTCAGCAATCATAGAAGTTACCATATAAGGATCCATGTTTGAAGAAGGCCTTCTATCCTCCAAGTATCCTTTTCCTGCTTTCTGTGTGTCCCTTCCGATCCTTATCGATGCTCCACGATCAGCAGTTCCCTATGGAAAAAGATCGATAACACAAATCATGTTAAAGAACTACATTGACCACACCCTAAAAACAATATCTACATTGATCGATCGATCAATAAACAGAACTTGTCTTAGGTCACAAGTGTTATTACAAAATTGAAGGTGTTAATGTCAGCTGTTTCATGCTCTCCTGTGAGACGACGTTCGTTGCCAACCCCATAAGCAGCAATATGTTCCTTGTGCCTCTTGCCTAGCTTCTCAATGGCCTTGTTTATTACTTCTAGCCCTCCATCAGCCCTCATAGACTTGGTACTAATCACAACAACAATATGTCAAGCCAAACTCTTTTTTACCTTTCATTGGAAGTTACCCGGGATGAGGGAGATGAACGTATGTATCAACGGAAAATGTACCTGTAATTTGTATGAGCGCCAGCACCGTTGCAATCACCCTGCCACGAGACGAATGGTAAGATATAATATGACATATTTATGTAAAAGATTAAACAGAACCTAACCTCAACAGGTTTTGGATCAAAAGAAACAATTACACCAACTGCTTCTGCAATCCTCTGTTAGAACCACAAACAAGGAAACGTAAGGTCGGTCTTTTAAATTTTCTATTAGCTTTAGCTGGAAGGTGAAAGAGAACTACCACTAGAATGTAACGCGCAACCCAAAGGTCATCACAAGGAGAAATGCCTACTGTTGGTCCAACTTGAAATTCCCACTGAATCAAAACAAAAGTACTAAGAACATAAGTTAAGTGCACAGCCAGATAAAATTGGAGTGGCAACATATAGTTTCACTCACAAACAACCTCGTTGAAGTGTGTAACCATCTCATCTCAAAGCTTAAGTTGTTAGAGAGAGCGCACTTCTATTATTAAATTGTATTCTCAATACCTCCTCACGTGTAAACCTGATCTTTTTTATGGACCAAACACGTGGAAATTCTTTTTGATAATGGGTGACGAGAGGTATGCTTTGATACCATGTTGAAGTATATGACCATCTAAAGGCTTAAGTTGTTAGAGAGACCACATTTTTGTTATTTAATTGTATTCTCAACTGACTTGGAACCAAATAACATTGCAGGCTTAATGCTAGTAGAATCGAGATACCCTGCCCTCTGAGCCGGACATGAGAGTTTCCCCTCATCCAGCTCTTCTCCATTTGATGCTTCCCTATAATATCCTCCCTTTACGACATCATGGAAATTCACATGAAAGCTTTTTTTTTTCTTTTTAGTTTTACCTGGCCTGCCATAACTTCAGCATTGATTCCACCAATGTTGACACCAGCGTATAAACAAGCTTTGTAGTGTAAGTCGACAATATCCCGGCCAAAGGCTTTTTCTGCACCAACACCACAGTAGTATGGTCCCTATTACCAATACACGGCACAAGAAAAGTATTATGTTTCCAAACAGATATTTGTTTATGAACCAAGAAAACTAGGAACTTCAAGAAAAGCTTCTTATCACACTACCTGAGGTCCACGATATCCTCCAATTGGCCAACCAAGTGGCCAATTCAGATTTTTCTGCAACAAAGTGTACTCCTGCTCTATACCAAACCTATCATAGAGAATAATGGAAGTTAATTGAGGATGAATTTGAAGACGACATACACACAAACAAATTAACTGCATCTTCGGAAAATAGGTTATTGGACAATGACAATAGTATTAGTAAAGTAATATATAGAATATGTCCCTGAAGCTAGTACTGTAAAAGGATAAGCTTTGGTCAAACTATTGCACGTACGGAAGTGCGCTAACATAGGACAATGACTCTTTTATCGCCGGTTTCACTAACATAGTCCATGATTCCTAAACTTACCAAGGTTCCTCAGTCAGGACTTCAGGGTGGTTGAATATCTTTACAGCATTAAACCTTTTGTTTGTTGGGATGGGCTCTCCAGCTGGAGTATAAGCATCACACATGACCTAAATATCAAAATCCAGAAAAGATGTCCATTCCTTCAAATGACATACTCGGTGTAATCCCACAAAAGTGGGGTCCGGGAAGGCTCAACCTTACCGCTACCTTGTCAAAAATGAAATAGAGAGAGAACTTACAAGAATATGATTTCCTCCCCTGAATGGGTCCTTATAAATTGCCTGGGGACTATATAAACAAAAAAACATAAGGAATGCCAAACATAGAAACTTGAAACGACAGATGAAACTTCGAAAATGGAAATGGAAACGTGAAAAAAACAAGTGATTACATACTATAAGATGACTTCACTATCTTCACCAGGAGCTTGGCCAGTGCTCGAACCATCATAGTTCCATTTTGGAATTTGAGAAGGATTAGTAACAGGACCATGTAGGGTCTGTCATCCACAGATCGAATTCACAATAAGGGGTGTGTTCCGTTTGGAGGAAAAAAGAATTCAGTTTTCTGATGTTCGGTTCGGTTGATCAAATTTTTGAAAAAAATTGTCCAGAAAAACAAGTTCGGACAATGATTTTCCTAACGAAAGAGGGAAAACAAGTTTCACTATTGGCATTCTACATTAATTGTATCCTCCCTGTCCTTCAACATACCTCATCTTCGCCCCAACCCCGATAGCCCTGATCCCTACCACTCCACACCAATAATTCCTATAGTATTCGTCTAGATTATATATAAATGTGTTTAGAATAATAAATTTTGCTTACGTACTTAACAAAAGAAAATAAGTAAGAAACTCACTTAATTTCCTAAAAAATATTTTTTTAAGAGAACACATTCTTCTTCGTACCGAACACATCCTAGATGTCAATATTCCCTTAAAGATCATAATTCCGAGAAAACATAATAGACCTTTTTTATCATAAAATTTGTAACAACATTGAGCCTAACTCACTCCCCGAAAGGCCCAAGGTTGTTACATGACATCAGAGCCAATCGTTCGACAGATAGGGTCAACGCTCGAAATGGTGGTCTACGTGTCAATAGTGGTGGCCTGGACTCGAGAGAGGTGACAGTTGTGACTAACGATGTCGTTGGTATCAAGCGAGGAGATTGTTATCAATGGCGAAGCCCACTTGGGTCAGGGGTTCATTTGAACCCCCTTCGGCGGAAAAATATTATATTATATACATATGATTAATATTATTTTTTTCATGTGTCGAACCCCTAGTTCGTGTGTTCAGTTCTTTAGATTTTGAACCTCCTTATTAAAAATAATAATCTTGACTCTGCCATTAATTATTGTTACGATCTTGTGTGTCACAAATCTGCTGAACGTGGAGCTGAAGTGGGACTTAAATAAACTTGTGCTCCCCCCAACCAACAACTAGCTTTTGGGGGCGTGAGTTAAGCCCAAAGTTGTTACCAAATCAAACAAACATACATGTATATATTGCCATGCAAATATTGAAAAAGGAAAAGGGAGATATGAATTACCCTTCCTTCGCTTCTCAGGTTCATACCAGATCCATCAATCCTGATAAATGCACATATCAGAACAAGAAAATTATTTTTTAGTATAATAAAACTAAACACTACCTATTACACAAAAAGAATATATGTATTATATACTATGAAATAGTAAGTCAATATTATATGTAATGATCAAAACTTGTAACAAGAAACACCAATAAACAAAGCAATAAGGAAAAGAACACAAAGCATACAACAAAAAACTGTAGAGAAAATGGAAAACAAAGCTCTGAAACTAACCATATGTATTCAGCAATGATTTTACTTTTGTTTGTCTTGTGGCATTCAGAGAGATCCAAGTTGACAAGATCCAACAGTGACATGTTTCTTAACTCACTGTCAAGCAAAAAATCTACAAAAAAGCTACTGTGGATTCAGCCATATGTATTCAGCAATGATTGTCGTTTTGGTTCGATTTTTTTTATTTTTTCGGTTTGAAAGTAATAAGTTTGTTAAGGGAATACGCATCTCGATAGAGACAGACGATACCTACTACATGAACAATCTACAGAAAAGCTAATGTGGATTCAATAAGCAATTAAGCAATGCTAGAGTTATTATTACAGGAACAAAATGATTTAGTTAAGCAATATTAAAGTCATTATACACCAAAGACTTAAGTAAATTAATTAAATTTAATAAAATATTTATATTTTATTATAAATACTATGTAAATAATTATAAAATTTATATTATATAATTTCTCGGTTCGATTAGGTCATTTTAACCAAAACCAAACCAAATAGTATTGATTTTCAAAATTAAAAACCAAACCTAACCAAACCAAATATCAGATTTTTTAATTGATTTGGTTCAGATTGCAGTTCGATTTGATTTTTTAACCATAGCAAATAACAGCTAGCCCTAGTAGCCACGTAGGGGAGTAGGGAACATTCGTACTTTTTTTCAGCGAAAATTTATACTATTTATACGTAGAGATGATTAACAGTCTTTGTAAATGTTCCTAAAATCTGTAGCGACGTTGAATCAAATTATGATAATTAACGGTCTTAGCACTCTTTTGTTAATGTTAATATTTATTGTCGCTAAAAGCTATTTTTAGACAGTTCAGATTCTGTGTATACTTACTTCTTCATATTTTAAACTCCGAGTGAAAATTCTGATTATAAGACCATTCAAATCACTATAAAAGAAAAGGTGGAAATTGTTACTTTGGAGATGTAGTAGCATCAATTAAAATCAAGAACAAAAATTATACCGGGCAAAACATAGTATGTTACGAAATAATTGAGTCAACTACAAAACACAAGTCCAATCAAAGCCCAACTTCCTACTCTATAGTAAATCTCAAAGGAAATTAATTGCATTATTACAAGAAAAAACATAAATATACCTAATTAATGAAGAGAAATGAAGCTAACAAAAATTGCAATATGTTTAGAATGAGTGGGGAAAGAGATAGACCTTATTATAAGAGGCTAATTTGAACTTTGAATTAACAGCCAAAACCACAACCACGTTAGAAGAGTGTGATATTCTTAATTTCCCTTCTTCAACTTATATATATTTAAAATGTGTTTTCAGATGAATTTTGGTTGCTCTCATCTGAATTAATCTGTGTACAAGTTTGTAGAGAACAAAAATGGAGAATATACATATATTTCTAGTAAAGCTCAAAATTAGAATTTTAATTTTTATTGATTTTAAGTTTTATAATAATATTATATATAATAAATTTATTACTGTAATATAAATTTATCACCTCTACCTCTAAGTATCGGTGGACATGACATAATGTGTTGTGCATACGTGTGTAGTACTATACGAAAACATCAAAAGGAAGTGCTGAGGTGTTATGTTTATGCGGTTGCATGTGTTCACTCTCATCCCAATGTGTGGACAAGTGATTTTTTAGTTTACTTTTTTAATTTATTTTTTAATACGTGTGTTCCATGCTGTTAAAAATATTTTAAACAATATAAATAATATTATTGTTTCGAATTTTTAAAAAGGCATTTTAATTTTTTAGGTGTTTTATTACCTGTATTGAATATCTTTGTAAAAGGAACATTGTGAGCCATTTTCTCACCTGGTAAGACACGCGTCGTGAGCATCACTTGATATTGAATATCTTTCTTTTCTTTTTCATTTCTCAGCTTTTCATGCCTCTTCGATTTCTTAGTCAAGTGATAGTGGAGTAGAGATCATCTGCTTCATTTTTGAAAATTTGTAGTCAAAATTCTTAGAGGAATAGCTGAGTAAACAAGGAGTCAAAGGTTAATAAGTTAGGGTTTTCTTATATTACTCGAAAAAGGTCATATTTTTAAAAAGAAATTAAACCTTATCATAAAAATATCTTGATTTCTCAAAACTAAATAAAATTAAGAATAAATTAAACCTTGAATAATTTCAAATTAAGTTCTTCGATTGGAAATTTAAAACGAATAGTTTTTGGGGAAGATGATGAATTTGTCAAAGAGAGTTCCAACGACACTTTTGAGCTTGTTCTGGGGAAGAGGATGAATTTAAATAAAGTAAATAATTAATAAAGAAAAGAACTGAAACGTGGCACCTTTTAGTTAGTTTTTAGCACGAAAAATAAACATTCACACGCGTGTTATGCATGTTCACAAACCAGGTGAGAAATGGATCAAAATGGCCTCTTACAAAGATATTCAATACTTTAGTGAGATAATAGGACGCCCGCATTGTGTGTTTTTTTTAAGACAAACCTTTTTTTTTCATTTAAAGGTTCCCTCAAAGGGGCTTCAATAGATAAGCCAAAGGAGCATGGAGGGAGGTGAAACCTGATCACCTCCGCAATACAAAACTAGGAGTGAGAGCACATCCTTACTCTCTAACTTATCAAAATAAAAAGAAAGAAAAAAGGAGGAGGGTTGCTCCTCGTCACATAAGCTTACAAAAAATTCTAGAATTCATAAACGAGAAGCAACCAAATAAAATTTAACCAGGGTCGAATATGAAGTTGCCCTTCTTCACTCTAATTCTAATGTTGGGATTGCCAACTACATCATTCTTCAAAGTGGAAGTAACCTTAGAAGGAAGATTTATGGCCTCGGTGAAGAAGGTAGTTGTTTTGCAATGCTCAGCCATATTTGCGAGCAAATCAGTTGTAGTGTTACCTTCTCTGAAGGTGTGCATGAAAGAGAAGTCACAAAGTGATGTGATTTGTGAGATGAGAGACACTGATAACAAAAGGTGAAAGTGGAAGCTATGGAAAATAGATTTAATAATCAAATAGAGGAGGTTGGAGATTTGATCAATAATTCTAGGAATAGGAATTCTAACACCTTCATGTTTGAAATTGCACCTATATTTTCAAGTTTCCCAGCAAATAATAGATGGAAGACTCTGGAGAAGGAGTTCATGAACTTTGTTGACATATTTGATCAACCACCATCTAATAATCTTATCCCTGACATTTTCATTAGAGTTGTGAAGGATTCCACAAGCATTAGAGAAATATTTCCAAAGAATACATGCAATGTCTCCGACTTCAAACACGACGCCCGCAAAGTTAAGGTGTCTTTTTAAAAATTCAGGACAATTTCAGTGGTAACTTTATGTTTTTGCATATGTTATATAATAAAATTAATGATAAAAATATAAGCCCAAATTAATGAACAATTAAACTATTTCAACCGACATTTATATTATTGAATGAAAGTAATATCTCGTAGATATTATTCACAAAGTCGATGTCTTCTTAATGATTATTAGTAGATTATATGTTATCAATTTCATGATGTATATCGAAAAAAAATAGTTATTTATGATATACAGAGTACTTAATAATTAAAGATATAAGAAAATCTAACTGATGAACATCAATAATGAGTCCCTTCATATGTCCATTTGATGAAAATAATATTAATTTTTGTTTGTGTTGCGATAGCCATGCACCGACTCAATTACTTCTTTTAATTTTTGGATTAGTTATGTGTCATGCACGGGAAAAAGTGTCCTTCTGCCTCTGGTTTATTATTGCTGACATGCAGCTCAATTGAGCCTCAACTTGGTTGATAAGAGTAGATGATTTGTTCTGCATTATAGTGACTATCTTAGGATGGGACATATGAATTTGCACTTTTGTTGTTGAAGCCTTGGTCCCAATTATCATGGCTCATGTATCTTCACCCTGTATTTTGCTGCTCTTTGTTCCAATCTTGATTTTCTTGACATTACCGCTAAGATTCTTGATTGAAACCTTGATAGTTCGGACGGAAATCCTCCGACTGATTGTTCACATAATGAGTGTCATTCTCAAAAGCATAGAAATCTTCCTCGTTCCTTGATCATTTGCAGTCATATAATGATCTGTCTCGGTCAGTATGAGTAGGCCAATGGTGAAAGAAATTGGGTCAGAAACTTTTTTAGGTAGTGACTTAAAATTTTTAGGTTAGGCTAGTCTTAGATGAAATCTGGAAGAGGTGAGGTCTAGGAAAATCCGAAAACGATTTAGGTGATATGTTTAGGTTTGAATTATATTTTCTAGTAGCCAAGACATGGCTACATTAAGGAACACATCGGGACTTTCAGAATCGAATTCGGGTGAGTAAAATTACCGAAATTGAACTTGACCTAAAAGGGTTTGTATAGAACATCAAGGATTGAAGGCATGTTGCGAAATGGGGGCTTTTGGGGAGGTTTACGAGTCTCTGGTTCCGTACAAGCAGTTATGCCGGCTGGCATGGCACTATAGCGGGATGTCTATGCAGTCGTTATAGCAATTGTGCTGGTGCTATAGCGGGGGAAGCCGTTATGGCAATTGTGCAGGTGCTATAGAGGGGGAAGTTGCTATGGTGATGCCGCTATAGCGTAGTAAGTTGGGATTTTATGTAGAAAAGTCAAAAAATCTTATTTTGCTGCAACTTCATTCTTGAAATTGAGAGGGGAGATTTAGAGTCATCACCCGTTTTTCCACCAAATTCTTCTATAAAGATAAGTTAGTTACTCTCTTATTTTGTAAATTGATTCTTAAGCCTTAGAATCTAAGGTATTGCTCTTGGGAAAGGATTTTGGTTTGTTTCATGGTGGGAAAAGCCCTAAGGTAGAATGATTATAATTAGCATGGGGTTAGAATTTGAGTATAATCTAGATATTTTAGGCCATTAATTATTGATTGTTGTGTTTTATTATTTGTTTAGACCAAGAACAAGTCAAGACATTGCAAAAGGGAAAAGATCAAATTCTTTAAAGGTTCCAAAGGTTTGATTCAAGGTAGATGATGGTTGTGTGTTTTCCAAGTATGTAATGTATGCATGTCTATTGCTTTGTAGTATCACTTGTGCAATGCATGTGATGAAACTAAAAAGGTAATGTGAAATGATGACATATGTTGATAACTTCATGTAATGAACATGTTAATTGCTTGTGGTTTCAAGTGTGGTTGTTCATTGTGATTGTCGTTGTGTATGTTTGTGATTGATGGTTGACTTGGGTACCACGTCGGTACAGAATACTAACAGCTGGCTTGGATATCATGTCTGGTATGAATCATTTATGGTTGGCTTGGATACAGTGTCGGTACGCTAACAGTTTGTGAGTGGGTTCCATGAGAGAATCAGATTTGCATGTTGGTTCCATGAGTGAACCATGTTTACTTTTTCAAGATGTGATTGTCGTATGTCAGTTCATGAGTGGCTGAAATTCGTGTTAAAATGTTAAGATGGTCCTTGTATAGACTGGGATTGCATGTTAAATATTGTAGATGATGTCTTAGGGATCCGTGAGAGGACCAATGATATGCATTTGTGATCACGTGAGACATGTTTCATGAATTGGTTGATTCAGGATATTGTGATTTAGAATCTGTATTATGTTATGATTGTTAGTATATATGTTGGCATGTATTACTATTATGTGGTTACTTGTTTACATTTATATTTTAGATCTATTTGTATGATTCTACCAGTACACGGTTGGTGTATACTGATACTGCACTTATTTTTTTCTTGTTGAGTACATGGCATATTTAGGCGCGTGATACGAAGCCTCATTTGAAAGACGTTTGACCTTTGAATCCAAGGGTGAGCTGCTCATCCAGACAACAATGGATTCTTCTCTACTTTTTTATCCCTCTATTCGAACACATATATTTTTTTTAGACTATTAGGTTAATGTTTTCTAGTTTTGGGGGTTGCATTCTCACTGTTGACTATTTAGAATCCTAGTACTATGACTTTCAGATTCTAGAGGTTGAATCATGTCATCGTTATAATGATTTGTTAAGTTTATGGGAACTCAATGATTTGTTAAAGTAATTTGCTGAGTTTTTGGCTAAAATCATCCTTGAACTATGACTTAAATCGAAAGTACATCTTTTTGTTATATAAGTGAACAAAAAACATTCTTACACTATCCAAGAAATTGCAAGATTCATCCTTCGTTTATTTTTGTAAGAAACTCACGTCACCAACAAAAAAATGTGTAAAGTCGAATGAATATATGTACGCATGGTTAAGCTAGTCAAGTTATTTTTCTAATTTTTAGAAATTGAGGGCTTAAACCATATTCAAACAAAATATATTCAAATTCTAAATATTCTTTGTAAAAAGTATGGCCAAATATAACTCCAACTTCAAAAATTTCAAATAAAGTATTTTTTTGTTTTCATAACTAATCGCCCACATAATTTCACTAATTCTCCAGCATTTTTGTACATTGTATAAAATGTGAATTGCATTGTATATAACGTACATACATACTAAATATTTTATTAAAGAAAATCTCTAAATAGTTGGGAGTAATATTTTTAAAATGAAGTTTTCACATAATCTTTCTAACCATCAAAACATATCATATAAATATTTCAAGACTTATGCATTGTTGCAAGTCAATTTACTTGATGATGCAAAAAAACATATAAACTAACAACACAAAAAATTAAATTCTGAGAATGAAAGATTCATTTCCTATCCATATTCTTATTCTTTTAGGTAACTTTGATCTTCTCATCGTGGCTAAAACATGATCAAATATATATATATATATATATATATACTGATTCAATCAATTTCCTGACAAAAATAGATGGAAGGATGATTCTTGTTATTTTTTTGTTAGTATAAGGATGTTTTTGCTCACTTAGATGTAAATTAGATTTGAATCATAGTTGAGGATGATTTTAGCCAAAAACTCATAATTTGCTCTATTTAAGGGTTGTTGGGTTAGGAAAATAGTTCTCCTCGCAGAGGGTTAGTGTGGGTGTCTGTAGCGACCCTTTCGAAAGGATACTACCACTTAAACAAGAAATCTAATTAAATACTTGCGACATTTAAAAGAGATTAACTATGGCCATATTGATTATAATTTAGTAGAGGGATTAGGTTCATAAAGAAAAAAAAAGAAATAGTTAAGAATGTGCATCCTGCCCATTTAAACATTTATTTGATGTCAAATTGATATTGCGCAGAATTTTAACTTATGGTGGAAAAACTCTTCCAAAATAATATAAGCCAATAACTCACGAGATTTTTATGCATATATT
>NW_006239005.1:1751633-1792840 GCF_000226075.1 Solanum tuberosum | reverse complement strand
GGGCAGCATAATTGAACATAATAAATAAATCAAGTAAACAATATATAAAGAGTATCAAGTTTGATATTTAAAGATCCAAATGTCGAGAACGCTCATAGCACCATTTTCCAAGAGATTCAATAACAAGGCTCGCCCAATATATACATCATGTCGTCGCACCAAGCACACGTAGGTATCAAGAAGGGCCGATGCCCTGTATCAAGAAGGGTCAAAGCCGAATAATCAAGAGAATCAAGAACCATATTAAAAATGGCATTCTAGTTCGTACTTAAAATGGACAACTTTCATTCTTAAGACGGACTAAAAACCAGAGTCAAGATGGAAAATGATCTGAATCAAGAGGCATGCCAATAGTGACAAAGTCACAGCCACAAGAAGGACAAGGTCCCAACAAGAGTGCCAAGTGATCAAACAATCCGTACAAGTGGGCGAGTTACACAAGTGTCCTTAATGTCTTATAGGATACCAACACGACAATGCAAAGTGACAAGGGGTAACCAAGGTACCAAGATAAACTTTCAGATATACCAGAAGGTAAAAAGACTACAAGTACAAGTTTATACATAAACCTCAACGCTTAACTTAGAAACAGTCCAACACAACTTCATGAGTTCAAACCGTAGACCAACCAACGTATCTAGGTCCTCAACTTGTTCACGAGTATATACAACCTTAAAATAAAATTAAATAACTTCTTTAATCCCTAGTAACTCAATAATGTTAATGTAAAACAGGATTATCATCACAAGTAATCTTAGCCTATACAAATGCGACTATGCTCCCAAAACAGTAATTCTGGCAGTCTAGTACCTCATGTCGCAACTTAGATATGTAAAGGAAAACGGCAAAAATGGACTGTATATCCTTCATGAAAGATGTAGGTACATCTCTTAAGGTTGAAAACAATCAAGAATCACCACAAAATATATTTTGTACAAAAAGATATCATCAATACACTAACAGTTGTTCATACAGGATTTCTAAATCCAAAATCTGGACAGAACTTATCCTATGTTGCATCCCATATTTCGAATCCATAACAGCTAAATTAGAGTTGTACATAAACATAAGAGTCGTAAGTATATGAATTATCTTTCCAAATCATATTTATTCACCGAAAAGGGAGTTCTGGAGAAAGAGATATTCTAAAAGTAATAAACACTACTCAGCTCAAAAATAGATTTCGACTACTCACCAAAGAGAAGGGTGTATCTCAAATTCCAGCCAAAAGGACCAAGATTTTCTTGAAATTTTGTGAGTAATATGGTTAGAGGAAGTTCTACATGTTTCTTAGAGTTAAAGGACACGAATTCTTATAGAGGAGGTGTGAAATTATATATTATAAGAGTGATATTTATCACTTACTAGATACAGCCAAAGTCAAAGGTTGGCTGCCCAAAAGTAAAAGGTGTGTTGCCCAAAAGTTTACATATATACAAATATGTATATACCTCACCTCCCTTTCAAGTTATAGATAATTCCAACTAGAATATTACGCAAATACCCCAATACAATCTATTAAATTACAATCACAATTTATGTTAAGCAAGTTTGCAAATATCACAATATTTCAAGTTCCCAAAATGAGAGTAAAACATACTGTAGTAATTAAGCAATGGTGTATCGACAAGCGACTCTTGGTTAGCATTTCGGGGTGTTACAGTGCCACTTACGACGGACCAAGATCGTGATAAGTCACAACGTTCACCTTTTGGATTGGGGAACTCATCACATATTTGGGCAAAATCTTAATTTGTTTCATCAAACGTGCCATCTTTTTCTTTTGAAAAAAGACATAAGTACCCCCACCCCACCCCACCCCCCCACCATCTCCGAATTATATCCAAAATTTCAGCGACGGACATAAACTTAACTAGGGTCTTATTATACTCTTAAACTATTTTAAAATGAAATAAACACACCTAGATGATGATGTGACATAGAGATAGTGCACTCTCTTGAAGGCAAGTGAATTCCGAAAAAATTGGACACATGTCATTTTTTAATTTATCATTTTACAATTAGTTAGTACATATAATTATTGACATTAAAATTTATGTATATTTAATTATTTTCATTTCTTTCTTTATAAAATATTCATTCCCCTCCTCATTTTGAATTTCTTTTTCTCTTTCATTAATTTCTTACTTTATCACTTTTAATTATTTTTTTCAAAAAATATACAGCAATAATATTTTTAAAATGTGTCATTTAATTTTAATGCTTTAAATTTTTTTATGTTTTATTTGATTTTATTCATTTATTTTAATATCTGTACGAAATTAAATTATTTTAAATACAAGACATTTGAAATCAAATCTAAAGGAAAGATGAAGAAACAAAACAAATAAATAAAGTCAATATAAAAAATAAGAAAAGACAATGAATGAAGGTAAGAAAAATGAAGAAAAAAAAGTTTAAATACAAAGCAATTTTTTTTAAAAACATTATGTGTATCAACTTTGTTTAAGTACAAGACAAAGAAAATAAATTATTTTAAAAAAATAAAATATTACACACGTGGCGATGCGTGTTATAAAAACGCAACCAACTTATTTGATTGAAGGTGTCATATCAGCACGAAAATACAAAAAATATGAGTTTAAGGGGAGGGGAGGGGAGGGTAATAGGACCCTACTTATATTAGGATGTGTCACTGCGATTTCGTTCCATACTTGAGTGAGGTACTTATGTCTTATCCCTTTTCTTTTCTGGCCTCCGTTGTAAGTTTTTTTTTTAACAGTTTTCTGGTTGATGCACTACTAACTACCTTAGCTTCTCTGGTGTGTCAAGCCCTATTGGTCTTAGTCATTTTGTTAAGCAAAGCATCGGCTTTATCACAGTATGACCCATCAACGAATCTATTACATCATTTTTTGCCACAAACTTGTTGACTGCAAACTTGTAGAAGTTTTCTAGGAACACTTCATTTGGTAGCTTGTAATTTGGATATTGAACAATCTTCTTTTTAAATCTGAGTCAAACCTCATGTAATGCCTCACCCAGCAACTATTTGAAGTTGATTATCCCATCCCTAAGATGAATATGTCAGTTTGGAGGAAACAACCAATGTAACACCTCAGACTTAAAAGGAGCTAAATTAGAACGAGCTAAATTGAGATTCATTCAAGTTACTCTTCAAATTTTGAGTTTTTGGGTCAGTTGCAAACAACCATAACTTTCAGCATAGAATGATTTATGTGGCCCATGAGGTATCAAATCGAAGGCCTTCGAGTCCTCTTTCCAACGCCGCCAAGTTTTCTAAAACCGAGTTCGGATGAAGGAGTTATGCCCATTTGAGTGCAGCCTCTCTAGATAAAGCCTTTTCATCTGTTTTAAGAAAGGGTATTTTGGTCTTTTCCCTATACCACTAGGCCTAAACGTTTTTCTCACCCAACTAGGGGTCTAAGCTGATTGAGATCAGTTTTTCATTCTTTCAAAAACATTTAAGAAAGTTAGGCAAAGTTCAAGAGGAGGTTTCAAGAGTTCTTCAAGGATTTGGGGAAATTGCCAAGAACTTAGTTCTTTCGAGGTATGGAGGTTTCTCATAGTGATGGATTTGTTCATCCTCATGCCAAGTATGTATTTCGTTCATTAATTTATCCATGAAATTGTTTATGTAAAGATTCTTGAAAGGGTTCTTTAAGTCTTAACCCCATTCTTTATCAATGGAGGTTTTGAGTTCTTAAGGTGAGGGTTTTGCGAATGAGTGTTGTTCTTGAGGGATTTTGAGTGGTTTTTCGATTAATTGTGTTGGTTTTATGAAATAAATCTAAGGGAGTTTGGAAGAAATCAATCGATTCTAGGTGAATTAGGACTGATGAGTCCACGATTTGGACTTATTTAGGGCTTTATTTTAATAGATTTAGTGTCCTCAAATGCATATTTTGTGCCAATAACTGATGTAAATCCTTGATTTTCAGGTATTTGGATTGAGGAACAAAACATGGACACTAATGAGCAAAAAGAACAAGGCAGCTGAAAGAACGAAGAAAAGAAGGCCTGAGGATCGTCTAAACCATTGGGTGAGTCGCCGAATGACTATGGTCTTGCCTAATGTTCTAGTGTGTCAAGCCCTGAAGGAGAAAATCAAGCCGGCGATAAAAACGAGCAGTCCACGAGTCAACGAACGGTTCCGCGATACGGTGTTATATCGCCCAAAGTTACAGAGCTTGAAGTTGCTGAAGGCCAAAGCAAAAAGGCGATGGAACTGACCAAAGGGTGGATTGACGATCCCGACTTATTACGCCGAATGGTCCTTCGCAGCACATTTTTGAGAGACTATAAATACGTTTTTAAATTCTTAGTTTAGTATCCAGTTCATTTTTATCATTGAGATTATTAAGTTTTCAAGTTAGAGAGCTTAGAATTGAGTTTTAGAGACATTTTCTCCTTAGCTTTGAAGATTTCTATTTCTAAGAAATTGGAAGTGGGTGTTGAAGATTCTTCATCTTAGACCTTTGTAAAGACTATATCAATCCTAACCAGTTGATGGAAACACAACTTGGTAACGTTTTCTACATTTTTACTATGTCTAGCTAAAACCCCAATTCTTAGGGTGTGATTATGGGTTGATTTAGATGTTGGGTATTGTTATTTGATAGTGTAAATGTTGTTTTTAAGTGATTTCATTCGGTAATTGTGGCTTAATCTAAAGGGTTGTAGTTGCAAATGCAACTCTACCTTCATGTTTTTGGCTTGCTCGAGAGAGAGAGGTTTTAAATCAAGGTTATTGATTTGATGGTCTGTGGGTATTGGATTGTCATGGGTTCAGCTCGAGAGAGTGAACTCTAAACCCTTCTTCCACACATTCAGCTCGAGAGAGTGAATGGACTAAAGCAAAGGTTGTTCTTAATTGCTGCTTATTGGTGTTTGAGAGAAACCAATTTGATTCGGGGTAAATTGTTCGAGAGAAAGTTTACCCGCATTAAAGTCTAGCTTATTCACTGATTTACAGCTATTCACTATTAATTGCAATTACCCGATTGTCTACCTTAGCGCATATTCCAATCACATCCCAAGAACCCATCTCTATACTTGTTATTTTCGTATTATTTGTTGTTGTAGCTGATAGTTGAAATCTAATCTCCCTGATATTTGACACTTGTGTCACCCCAAACTTGAACCATACTTTTATTCGTAAATGTTTTTAGCTATGATTGACTTGAGCATATTCATGATTTTCTATTGATTCTTGAGTACAAACCACTCCCTAGGAACTCGACCCCAACTCACTTAGTTGGGTTATATTACTACTTAACGATCGTTGACACTTAGTATTAGATGAAGTGTCTTTGATGGCATTATTCAATCAAGGACCAAAAATCGAGAAGAAAAATTCGTCGAAATGTTTTGGGTTTGGGCTGGGGCAGCGCACCCCCGTAGTGCCAGAGGGCTGGCACTCTGCGCCTGTAGTGCGCCCCAAACCAGCCCCAGTAAATTGAGGGCTGGCGCGGTGCGCCACTCATGCGCCTAGCGTCAGGCCCTTTCGCCTCTGTTCTTTATCCCGTATGCGTTCCTTTGAATCGTGTCTTCGCTATCTTTTTGTTACCAATTATCTAAGTCCTCAATAATCATTGAGAGATCCTATATATCCTAATCAAAACTCTTAAATCTTCATTTCAAATCAAAGTAAAGATTAAGAGTAAAGTTTGAGAAAACCTTTTGAGTCATTTTGAGAAGTCTTTTACAATCTTTTATAACTTGTTTTAAGACTTGAGTAAATGAGTATGAGAATGAGGAGAGTTGACTTTCATATTTCAAAATGATTATAAGGGAACTAAGTATTTCCAAGTATGTAAACTCTTACATTTAAAATGAGAGGAAACCTTGATTTCTTAATGAGTTCATGAGGAGTTTTTGAGCATTGTCTCTTTTAAGAGAATCTTTTGAGTAATTATCTCAAATTGAGGAATATTTATGATTTTAAAACATATGAGCATGAGTTATATATTATTTGGAGTATTGAGCACTGATATGGGAATGAGTTCAGAAAATTCAAAATCCTCATAAACAATGTATGCCAACATGGGTAAAGGGTCATACTTTTTAGATGATTCCTTATTGCTTTTAAGTATAGCTTAGTGTATCCACTTAGTTGAGGATGTTCTATACCCTGGCAAGATATAGGACAATTCTGGCATCGTGGGCGAGACGTTGTATCATCACGTAGCTCATAGTGATGGTTGTCGTTTAGAGAATCTCTCAAATAAGAGTAAAGAGTTTATTGTTGTATTTTTATATACATTTGAGTTATTATCTACTATTTTAAAATCTTTATACATCTTGCACCTTTTATTGTTGTTTTCTTGTTGAGTTGAGTTAAGGTAAGTATGTTTTCCCTTTCTATCAGTTCAGTTATGTATCCCTATGTTCAGTTTTCCCTTTACATGTTGTATATTTAATGTACTGACGCCATTTGGCCTGCATCATTTCATAATGCAGATACATGTATTTAGGATCATCAACCGACGCTTTGCTGATCCCATCGCATTCTAACTAGCTTTGGTGAGCCTCCTTGCTTTCTGGAAGGCTTCACATTATGGATTTATTTTTGTAAGGAGGTTGTGGGTCTTGTCCCGACTTCCCTCATAGTATTTAGAGGCATTCATAGACAGTAATAGTTGAGGAGTCTTTTTTCCATTTCCTTTGTGATGTTTTAAAGACTTTGAGTTGAACGTTTGTGGCTATTTGAGTATTTCAGATAACTTTGAGTTAAACTAGTTTCATTAATGAGACATATTGAGCTAAGTTTTGCATTTGAGTTTCCTATATTGTTGAGCAAGTCTTCCGCTGAGTATTGAGCCAGGCCAAGGGTTCACTTGGGGATCAACAATGGTTCTCGAGTGCCGGCCACGTCCAGGGTGTAGACTCGGGGAGTGACACTCGAGACGAAAAAATTATGAACATTTTAGCCAAATCAAATAGTAGAAAAGACTTATCTATAATAAGATGTTATTAATAGTAAAAAAGACTCAATTTATTACGAAATGTTATGAGTAGTAGAAAAGATCCAATTTACTATAACATGTTTTACTTAAAGATGATAGAAATTTAAGAATTTTACTATTTATTTAATCGATTAGATTTTTTATAATATTTTAATTTATTATAAAAATAAAATGATAATTTAACTTTACATTTGTAGCTTTTCACTTTTTTAGTATAGTCCTTCCTCCTTTTCATTTTTTACGACACCCTTTCATTTTTAGCCCATCTCAATAGTACGTCACCTTATTATAATTATAAATATAAATAATTATACTTTAAATTTTCTTTTTACACATATAATTCTTATTTAGACCATAAATTTAAAAAAAATGAAAGGAGGGAGTATGATATATATAGTACTTACTAATAAGTACTTTCATATTTTTGGGCCTCAACATTGGGGGCCAAGGAAAAGGATTCACCTGCCTTACCTCATCTTCTTCTAAATAAACTTCAAGTATTAGCTTTCCTTTTCTTGGTTTCTTCATCCTAATTGCAAGGCATATGCTATTATTTAATTGCTATTTTGGAGTTGATGGAAGTGAAAGACACAAATTGTACTTCATTGGGCTATGGAAAACCTCCATGGATTTTTAAAGGCAGGCAAGTGTTGTATCCAATTATCTTACAAATTGTTAGTCTTGTGAATATAAATCAGCCATTAATTTTAATGTTGCAGTGCTTTATATCAGCTTCATCTTGTCAAAGCAGAGAACGCTAGAGCTTTCATTCCTAAAGAGTGCAAACTAGTTGAGGCATTTGGGTATCCATTTTTTAATTTTTGTAGGTTTTGTTTGGAATACCAATTTGTGTTTAATTTGTACCACTTTACTTGCAGATATACTCTTGGTGGGTTTTTTCTTGCTAGCTATGATGATAGTCCTGCTGGAATTTTCGATGAGGTTTCGTGTTGTGTATTATAGTTTTGTTTAGTAGACTAAGTGATTTGTTTGTATAATTTAAGTTGAATTATTTCATTCTATATTGCAAGGCTGCTTGCTTTAATTTGTACAAGATTGTGATAGATTTGATTAAAGAATTCTGCTTTTTAGTTTAGTTAATAGTATTATTCTAATGCAAGTTGTTCAGCTTGTGGTGATTGCAGGATTAGTGTGGAATCCACCTACATCTTGTGCGTAAGTGTTTTACTTTCCTCTGCTTAGTACTAGTTATATACATTATGAAATAATTTTGAAATTTCTGCTTCTTGTGAAAACTGAGTATGGTCCCAACAAAATCAATCTGGACTCGTCGTTTAGATTCAATTTGACTTCTTTAGTGTTCCTTTTATTGCTTTCTTTCTTTTCCTGAAATTTAAGATCCTTCTCAGGTGTGTTTGGTATGAAGGAAAATGTTTTCTTGGAAAACAAGTGTGTTTCTTAGTTCTTACTTAGTTTCTAGTGTTTGGTAAATAAGCAAGAAAATATTATCGCAAGAGCATTTATATGTTATCTAGCAAAATATTATGAAGGCGGAATGGGATGGGGAGTGGGGTTTGAGAATGGCGGGGGTGGGATGGTCAAGGGGTGTGGGTTGGGGAGCAGACAATAACTTGGAATGCCACTTATGCAACTTGTTTTCCCAACTTCCATATGGGGAGTCATTTTCCTCCATTCCAAACACATTTCTCTTGTGTCTACTTTTTTTCCTTCTCTGGTGGTTTAGAAGGGGGAGTTTCATTGAAGCTCCGCATAGTAACTGGTTGATACTACTTATTTAGCTGTCACGAGTAAATCATTGAGCAATAGGAAAAAAATGGGGATAATCCATGTAAACCTTATTCCAAACATTTTATTATCCTATAAATAATTTAGTTTCCTTTTATCTTGGAAGACAAAATTGAAAATCAATAACTAGGGACAAGATATTGAGAAGTATATAGTTGTATCATTACCAGGGTGGGGCATGAGATGAATCTCACCACCCTTAATTAACTAGAGGTCTCGTGTTCAAGCCTTGGAAATAGAGAGACTTTTAGTAGGGAGTGCTTTCCCACTTTGTTGACCTTATGGTGTGCTAATCTAGATTAGTTACGGCAGTTTGTTTCAGATACTGAATGGTTAAACCAAAAACTATTTTTGTATGCTAACAAACATATTTTTGTCAATAATAGATGGGCTGCCAGGGTGCTGGTGGGCAGTGATGAGGCATGCCTTCATGGACGGAAGGTAGGTAGAGATTACTTTCTGATATACATCTGTACTCCCAACCTCTGTGTTAATTAGAATGACTTCTTTTAATCATTTGATTAAAACAGTAATTTCCAGCATGAAGGCTTGAAAACCAATAAAGATAGGCACATTATATGTTCTTACTAAGAATCTAGTTTGCATCACTAATTTGATTTTTGTATATTGCATGGTTTTGACATAATCTTAATCATATCTCCTGTGTAACAGGTTGTAGGTCTTCCAAGCCAAGTTGCCAGGTTTTCAAAGGTACATATGAGTTGGTGGATTGGATCTTCTGTTGTTGAACATTTGAGTTGTAATTTTGTAGATCAAGCATCATGCAGTTCAATTCTCCTGGTCAAGCTTTCGCAAAATGCTTTCAAATTACCTTATTCTTCTTAAACAAATAATCTTTTCTGCCATGTTGACTATGAATTTCCTTTTTCCACAAGCTATGCACATGGTTTTTACTATGTTCTTTCTAAATGTAGTTCTAGCCAATGTTTATCCAATTACTCGGCTGATGTTTAAAGAAGTGATATATTCTGAGCTACAATTCACTTTGTTGACATGCATGCAGAAAATTACAGCACTTCCACAGACACCGGAAAGTAAATCAAGCAGTTTTCTAAGAAGGATTGGCTTGAGGACATCTTCTTCTAACTATAAGAATCACATGGACGTAGAAGTGACTGAAATAAAGAAACAGACAGCAATGAGTATCTGCAACATCAATGTTAATGCCACTGGTAAATAAGATGACACTGCATTATCTCTTGATAGAGTAAATTCATAATCCAATTGTTGTTCGTCTGCAACTTCCGTTGTAGAAATAGTTGTGAAGTCTGATTCAAGACATGGTCTAACTGGCCAAATAGGTAGTTCCTTTATTCAATAGAATAAGCAATCAATTCCTCCGTTCTTGTATTATAGCCTAATATGTTCTTCTGCATATCCTAACCAAGGGAGGGAGTGTTTGCAAAATCTTGCAGTTTACATGTTTGACCAGTAGCAGGTTATTTGGAAACTTCATCTCGAATATCATACCCATTTTAATATTTGGTGTATTACATCTCAATATCTTAGTGTGGAATCAACTCCTCCGTTCTTGCATTGTAGCCTAATATGCCAATCCCAATATGCTAACCAAGGGAAGGGGTATTGGCAAAATCTTGCAGTTTGAGTGTTTGACCAGTAGCAGGTTATTTGGAAACTTCTCGCAAATATCATACTCATTTTTTAGATGTTACAATGTCCATTGGGAATTGGCAGCTTCTCAGCAGGATTCTAAGGGATGGATGGGTCCACTTATCAAAATGTCACTACCAAACTTCAGGTAATTGTTTCTATCTTGGTCCTTACGCCTTAGGGTGTTTACCCTTGAAGTAAATTTGGACTTGTAACTAGCAGTTCTACTTTAAATTTCAGTGGACGGACGAAGTACAATTCTAATCTCCTCAAGTACTCTTGCCAGATTGAGTGCAGGTCTGTGCTTCTTAGCCCGACCTATTCATTGCCATATATCTCTCTGCTAATATTCCATAGGTCACTTGAGCAAGTGGAACTGAAGCATCTTCTTGGCCACTAATTGACATTAGAACTCGCTGTTAGGGCTAGTGATTTGTGTTTTTTCACTTTGCATATGTAGGGTAAGAGCAGTGCAACCAGCAAAAGTTTCGGGACCATCTGCGTTGGATGCAGACAAGGAAAATTCATCTGAAGATCAAAGCTCAAATGTGGAATCAGCAAGCAGAGTGCCCACAGGGACCAAGAGAAATTTCAGCATATCTGTGATGCTGTCCAAGCCCATTTTGGCTTTAGAATTCAATCATCTGAAAATGAGAGTTGAAGCTCCTACTACAGTTACCGCGTGTTCCCATGATACTACTTGACTAGTCATTGATATCTTTTACATGCCTAATAAGATTGTTGATCTTCTAATTCATGCATGTTCATTTATAAAATAAATTACTTTTGTTCATTCAATTGTTGTCACTATCAGAAAACTTGGTCATTTGCACCTTGTACAATGACAATCACTTATACAAGAGGCATATTTTGATCTTGTTCTTGCACTCTATTTGCTATACAAGATAAAATGTTAGGGAGGTAAAGCAGAATTGCCTCAAAGCATTAATGATAGAACTTAATATAGTAAATGTATGGAAAGTCTCAGATCCAGTAGCTTTACACATTCAAAAAAGGCCAGCAGAAAATGATCCTAAGTTAGTACGAAGGCATGAAGTTTCTTATGTACACCAAAAATAGCCTAATTGGAATATACAATCATGTTCACAACCAGTGGAGAGTTGAAGGTTAACTTATAGCTACGTCTCATAGCAGCTTCCTCTTCAGGCTGCCATTGTCAATGCTGGCATCACCAATTTCAGGGGAGTAATCAGCTTCTGAAGCTTTGCTTAATACCTTGCCTCGGTTCCTTGACAATTTCTTGACCCAAGTGATAGGTAACATTCGTTGAGAATCATCCATCGCAACTGGTTTATTAGCTTCAGTAAAGACTGGATTCACCAATATGTCTCTGTTTGGTTTATTAGCTTCAGTAAAGACTGGATTCATCGATATGTCCCTGCTTGGCATCAGCTCTTCGTCTGGTACTGCATTCTTCATCAGCTGTGTGCACAATGATCATTTGGTTATAATGTTAGACCAAGAAGCAAAAGTAATATGTGATTATATGGATTGCTCGTGTAACAAAGAAACAATCTGGACTCTTGCACATAGTATCTCCCTACCTCCCAATCAGCAAAATCCAATCTGAAGACAAAGTGGCTGTATTTAACTTCACCAGACTTAACTAAATTGGCATCAGGACCATTCCTTGGAGCTGAGAAAGGAAGAACATTAGAAAGGAAAAAACAAACTACAGAAAGAAAGACTAGGACATACATAAATTGCACTGCACAGTAAATGAAAGATTTAGAAAGGTATCTTACAAAGAAAGTGAGATCCATTTTCATCGACATCTATGACAACCCGTCCATCTTTCACTAGAAAAGATAGCGCAAATAAATTCTCAATGCTTTGTGCAAAGGATTTTCTGTTCATTATGAGATTCTCAAGCTTAACTCTCCTCTTCTTCCTTAGGATTTGAAACATAGTTGATATGTTGCTGTCTGTATCTGTTTTCTCCTCCATAACATCAAGCTGTGATACAAGACAGAATACATCATTGTGTCATGTTGGAAAGACGTAGTCTCAAGCAGATACACTGAATTTAACTCAAGCAGCCATTTATGCTTCTAGTAAATAAACAACTACTGCACCTCAATCCCAAACAACAATAGCAAATTCTCTTACTCTGTGTCCAAGACGATACTTTGAATCCAAATTGGACACAAAGTAAGGGAATTTGCTATACGCACTCGTGCATCAGTATTCAAAACAGACAACTCTTACATGTACATTTTTACAACAGTAACTGCATCATAACACAAAATATGAGAAAGACCATATATACCTCCTTTGGTTGAGTATTCAAGTAAACCTTTGTGCATGGTTTACGTGTAGTATTCTTACGTTGCTTAACTTCACAGTTCATGGGTCCAATCCTTCAGAATAAAGCAACAAAGAAAGCACATAAAAATGCAAGAACAAGTCCCCCATGCACTAACTAAATAGTGAGCATTATGAATCAAGAAAAGGGTTGCCAAAACTAAACTTACATTGTGTGGCAACCTCTTCCATTCCTAAAAATTGGTGAAAGAACAAGCCCGAGTTTCTTCCAGCCTACTGTATTTTCATTTGGAGAGAGCCCGTTTTCATGTTTTGCACTTTGTGGCCCGAAGGCTTCAAACAAAGAGGAAATGAATATATAAGGTGTAACATCATCAGCAGAATGTGATCTAACTGAAGCCACCAAAGTTCTGGTGAGATCAAACAATGCCTCTGCATCAGCAACTTGCTCTCTTGGCTTTTTGACTAGCAATCAAACACAATGATAAATAAAGTTAATTTTATTTTTTTTTATCACTAGTAAGTATGTAAGCAAAATTTCATTAAGAATGTTCAATTCTACCTATAAAGTTGGAAAATGTACAAACTCTAGCTTTAGGACTTTAAAGCTTTTTCAAGGATGAGACATTAAACAAGATAGTAGCACCAAACAATTCTCCCAAATCCCAATGTTACAACAATCTACCGCAATGAAAGTAAAATACTTCATTACTTCCACAAGGTAAGGTAGGGGTATGGTCAACATACACTCTACCCTCCTCAAGGGAGCCTTTGTCAAAAAATCCTAATATATATATAGAGAAAATTATATAAAATATATAAATCAAAAATCATTTTTCATACATATATATTAAATTTTGAACACCACTGCCCATATCTCACTTGTCAGATTTTTCTGAGTACGTTGTTGTAATAAAAGTAAGATAATAACTTCTTCAAGAAAGCCCATAATTTCATCAAGAATGTAACTTTACTCAAAACTTAAGTGTATCTCTTTCTTGTTCTTAGCACCATATGCGAAATCTTGTAAATATTCAACATAAAAATTAAAACTTTAACATCTAAATACCATCATACTCAACAAGATTAAAGATCAAGAAACCCATCCATAGTCACACCATAATAATAATTGGAAAAAAAATACCTTCATTATGAGAGTTTTCAATTTCATTCATAATTTCCTTGAACTTCTCCGAATCAACACTCCCAATATCATCTTTCCCCTCTGTATAATACATCAAGAAACAAAAAAAAACATTTTTTTAACAAAATAAGAAGAAAAAATACACAAAGGCCAATAAAAAAAGAGATTTTACCCCCAAAAATTACCAGAAATACTGTTTTGTATAGTAGAGTATTTGCAACGAACTACTCTTGCTTGAGATATGGGTTGCTCAGTAAAACCGTTCAACTCCTCTTGAGTACTCTCAGCCATTTTTTTATAAAAAAAATATTTATTTTTTACTAAGTAGATGACGATGAATAAAATCGTGTCTTCTTTTTAAAGGGAAAACAAGAAGTTTATTTTGGGAACAATTACGTAAAATGGGGGGAGGACTTCCCGCTTGTTTGAATGTTTTACCACTAAGGTAAATTTTGTGGAAATTTACCGCTCCTTTTATTTTAGGTTTTGGTTTTTCTTTTACTTTTTTTGGGTAGGAGATTTATCCCTTACCAATTATAAAAGTTAGAAAAATTATTTTATTAGACATATTTCACTACCATATATATTATTATTGCTTATACTTTCAAAATATTATGTATCTCACCACTAATTAAGAGTTTCATACGTATCCTACACGCATTTTTGCTACCAGATACACAAAAACAGGGAGAGAGGCGAGCAAGATTCATATATATCCAGATACATGTGAATCACACTATATATATGTGTGTGTGTGTCGTCACTTTCTTTGAGCAATATTCTATTTTTCAAAGAGAAGAATGACCAAAAGTAGACTTGACCTGAACAAGTACATCCGACCTTTCGTCTTGATTATGAATCAAGAAAGACGGGATCTAAAGGCACGCAATTCTGTGTGTGTATCTGGAGTGATTCGCATGTATCTGGGATATCATATACATAGGAGAGCAGCGAGCGAGATTCGCGTATATCCAGATGCATGTGAATCACACTATATATATACATGTATCTAGAGTGATTCACATGTATCTGGAATACCAAATACATGGCAGAACAACAAGCAAGATGGGAGAGAGGGGAGGGAGGCGAGTGAGATTTGATATGTATCTCAAATACATATGAATCCATTTGGATACAATGTATCTAGAACAAATTACACTTAAATTTGACATCATGTATCCAAGATACATGTATCTAGAGGCACCAAAATCTTGTGAGATATGTAATATTGTAAACTAGACTGTATCTAAGTAACTAGCTCCTAAGTTAGTGGGATTTATGTAAGTTCCCCATAAAAGTTCTAATCTATTATGGGGAACTTACATGTTTGTCCTTTATTTTTATGTTATATTAATAAATTAATATTTTGTTCTTGTTAAGAATTTATTAATTCAAACTTTTCACATAAAATATTAAATATCATAAGATTAAATGACATGTTGGTATATTTTATATATTTTTTTTTGAATTTAGAAGTTTCAAAATATTCTTTACATTCCTAAATTTGCGTAAAATTATAATAGAAAAATTAATACTTACAATAATTTCTATTTTTATTAACGAAGAAATCTCAAGAAAATTTAATAATTCCTCTAATGTCCTATTAATAATAATGATTGAAATTATTTATGATCATTATTAAAGTTTCTACACAATTGAGATAAAAATTGAATTTGTATACAAATAAAAATATTTTTAAACCAACAAAATAATTATGTGCACTATTAGAGAGTACCTTCCAGTGTTATAATTATCCTACAATTATGAAGAAGCTAAAATCGTTAGTCAATTGTTAGTTGTTTCATAATTTTGTTAAATGGCCTAATATTTTTCACCTTTTGTTTAATAATTCCTAATTACTTAAATAGTAATTTCTAGGTAATCAAATGACGTATTATGTATTTCACTTTTGACAAAATGATTTCCCATTCTTTGAAACCTTGTAATATAAGAAATCTCCTTTGTGCCATTTTATTTTTAGAATCTCTCTACATTCTATAGATTTATAGATTCCAAAAGTTAAAGAGAGTTCATTTATTTTAAGTACTATGTCAACATAGTTTATGTAAATAAATTCAAGTTCCTAAATTTTAGTTACATTATGTGTAATTATTTTCCAAGAGTATTTTGTAGAAATATAATTTCACAAAAATAGGTAGTTCCACAAAATAGACTTAACTGATTTATGAATTTTTTTATTCCATTTTGAACGTTTTTTTGTTTGGTTCAATTAAAATTATCCTTAATAATTAAAGTCAACTTATTAACAAATAATTTGTAAGAGTTATATTTTTTTTATCGCTATTACATTGAAGGCATTGGTTATGACTTATGACCGTTCATGTAAAATTTAATATTGTAAAACCTGAAATTATACAGAAAATCAAAGTTAGTAATCGACAAAAAAGTATGAAATGCTTATTGTTATATAATCATTAATTAAAAAAACGTAATAAATACAAATAAAATTAATTCAAAAATAAAAAAGGAAACAAAAGTTCAATAATTACTTTATAAAGATATTTATATTGAATTAGGATTCTATTCTTTTTTTAAAGCAACAAAAACTTTACGTACTCAAATGACTTCATATATACTCACATCCCTTGTCATTTTTTGTTTTTTTTCTTCTTATTTTAAATAGTTAGACTAAAATTTTTATTTTCTTAATTATAGTTTTTAGAATATTATGTAGAAAATGTCAACTTCATGAATTTAGTCTCTAAAATACTTTACTATGTACTTTCCAATTGATGCATGTGTACTTTCCAATCTATATATATACTAGTATACGTGTCCGCGCGTTGCGCGGATTATATCACATATATAGATAGATTATTATTATTATTATTATTATAGAAAACAAATATTTCTAATTTAAAAAAAAAGATTATATAGAAAATAATAGATTAAAATTCGGCTTTATCTAAAATAGAGTTAGTTTTTAATTCAAATTTTAAAAGATGAATCGTAACTTCCCATTCAAATCCAAAATTCAAAAATTTAATAATATTTAGTTGAATACATTTTTTCCCTATTTAGTTGGATGCCTTTTTATTTTATTTCTAAAATTAAGATTAATGCATTTTTTAAACAACAACTGTTGTAACCGTAGATTTTTTTATTTTTTTTATTATTATTATTGTAGAAAGCAGTTATTTCTAATTTTTTTTTAAAATACGTTTGAAAAGTTTATAGATTGTTTAAACATTTTTAAATTTAAATTGAAAATAACTAACTAATACAAAACTAAATTATTTTTAAAACTAAAATTCACAAATTTTATGGTGATGACATGTGTCACTTTTTCCCTCTCCTATTATATATAGATAGATTATTATTATTATTATTATTATAGAAAACAAATATTTCTAATTTAAAAAAAAAGATTATATAGAAAATAATAGATTAAAATTCGGCTTTATCTAAAATAGAGTTAGTTTTTAATTCAAATTTTAAAAGATGAATCGTAACTTCCCATTCAAATCCAAAATTCAAAAATTTAATAATATTTAGTTGAATACATTTTTTCCCTATTTAGTTGGATGCCTTTTTATTTTATTTCTAAAATTAAGATTAATGCATTTTTTAAACAACAACTGTTGTAACCGTAGATTTTTTTATTTTTTTTATTATTATTATTGTAGAAAGCAGTTATTTCTAATTTTTTTTTAAAATACGTTTGAAAAGTTTATAGATTGTTTAAACATTTTTAAATTTAAATTGAAAATAACTAACTAATACAAAACTAAATTATTTTTAAAACTAAAATTCACAAATTTTATGGTGATGACATGTGTCACTTTTTCCCTCTCCTATTATATATAGATAGATTATTATTATTATTATTATTATAGAAAACAAATATTTCTAATTTAAAAAAAAAGATTATATAGAAAATAATAGATTAAAATTCGGCTTTATCTAAAATAGAGTTAGTTTTTAATTCAAATTTTAAAAGATGAATCGTAACTTCCCATTCAAATCCAAAATTCAAAAATTTAATAATATTTAGTTGAATACATTTTTTCCCTATTTAGTTGGATGCCTTTTTATTTTATTTCTAAAATTAAGATTAATGCATTTTTTAAACAACAACTGTTGTAACCGTAGATTTTTTTATTTTTTTTATTATTATTATTGTAGAAAGCAGTTATTTCTAATTTTTTTTTAAAATACGTTTGAAAAGTTTATAGATTGTTTAAACATTTTTAAATTTAAATTGAAAATAACTAACTAATACAAAACTAAATTATTTTTAAAACTAAAATTCACAAATTTTATGGTGATGACATGTGTCACTTTTTCCCTCTCCTATTATATATAGATAGATTATTATTATTATTATTATTATAGAAAACAAATATTTCTAATTTAAAAAAAAAGATTATATAGAAAATAATAGATTAAAATTCGGCTTTATCTAAAATAGAGTTAGTTTTTAATTCAAATTTTAAAAGATGAATCGTAACTTCCCATTCAAATCCAAAATTCAAAAATTTAATAATATTTAGTTGAATACATTTTTTCCCTATTTAGTTGGATGCCTTTTTATTTTATTTCTAAAATTAAGATTAATGCATTTTTTAAACAACAACTGTTGTAACCGTAGATTTTTTTATTTTTTTTATTATTATTATTGTAGAAAGCAGTTATTTCTAATTTTTTTTTAAAATACGTTTGAAAAGTTTATAGATTGTTTAAACATTTTTAAATTTAAATTGAAAATAACTAACTAATACAAAACTAAATTATTTTTAAAACTAAAATTCACAAATTTTATGGTGATGACATGTGTCACTTTTTCCCTCTCCTATTATATATAGATAGATTATTATTATTATTATTATTATAGAAAACAAATATTTCTAATTTAAAAAAAAAGATTATATAGAAAATAATAGATTAAAATTCGGCTTTATCTAAAATAGAGTTAGTTTTTAATTCAAATTTTAAAAGATGAATCGTAACTTCCCATTCAAATCCAAAATTCAAAAATTTAATAATATTTAGTTGAATACATTTTTTCCCTATTTAGTTGGATGCCTTTTTATTTTATTTCTAAAATTAAGATTAATGCATTTTTGAAACAACAACTGTTGTAACCGTAGATTTTTGTATTATTATTATTATTTTTTAAAATTTTATTATTATTATTGTAGAAAGCAGTTATTTTTTATTTTTTTAAAAATATGTTTGAAAAGTTTATAGATTGTTTAAACATTTTTAAATTTAAATTGAAAATAACTAACTAATACAAAACTAAATTATTTTAAAAACTAAAATTCACAAATTTTATGGTGATGACATGTGTCACTTTTTTCCTCTCCTATTATATATAGATAGATAAATGAGGAACATAGAGAAGATGATGTGGCACCTCTCTATGGCCTCCATCCATATTTTTTCCCTTTCTCTTTTTTTTGAGCATTTTTTTTTTAATTATTTATTTTATTTTTAATATCTCATAAAGACTTTATACTCAATTACTCAACTTTTCACCTTCCACTATAATATATCTTCTTTATTAGATATAATATGCATATAGTTATAACTCTCATAATTTCCAACTTTTCATATTCATAACCTTAAATATTAAATATGAAAGTTAAGATACCTTATGGTATTCCTCCACTATTTTCTATATAAATTCATATTTTTGTTTCATTCTACCCAAAGTTACCCTTCATTTTCACTATAGTATTATATTTATGCTTTTATTTGGCTTGAAAAAGAAGAAGAAAGCTTTTGAATAGAGAAAGTCTTGTGAAGTGATATTGACAAGAGCTTAGATAATTATGCATTGATTTCATTTTCCTTCTATTTTTTAATGATATGTTTATTGTACTATTTCTTTTTTCTCTCATTTTTTCTTATGTATCTCTATGATGCCTCTTAAATTTAATTTTTATATGAAAAAAGCTTTTGAATAGTGATAGATTTTTGAAGTAAATATCAACAAGAGTGATGCCTCTTTAATTTGATTTTATTAGGCTTGAGAAAAAAAAAACTCTTCAATTTTGATAGGTTTGTGAAGTGGATATGACAAGATTTTAGACAATTATTTATTGATTTTATTTTTCCTTCTATTTTTAATTTTAATGATTTAAGTCGCATTGATATATGTATTGTATTATTTCTTTCTTTCTTTCTTGTGAATCTTTATGATGCTTTTTATGTTTAATTTTTATAGGTAACTTCTTATTTGTTGTAAGTCTATAATTTCTTTTAGTTCAAATTAGCATTATAAAATACTAGAGTAGATCCTAATGAGATATCACTTCCTCACGAATTTATCTTAATTATGTTTGAAATTCTGCTATAAATACAAATCAAGTTTAAAATTTATAAATCTTTTCTCTTGGTTCAAATTAGTAACTTCATTATGTTAAAATTCTGATACTAATCAAATTTTAAAATTTATAATTAATTGCTTAAAAGAAATAAAATTTAATAAAGTAATTTTTTATTTGTTATTTATTACGTAAGTTCTTAAAGCTATCAATAAATATGCCTGCATAAAAACTTTAAAAGATAAATATAAATAACATGGAGGGAGAGATGATGCGGTAATTCTAAAAAAAGTTTATATACACAAAGAAGAAACATTTATATTATTTGAAATAATTGAGACACAATCATTGTTATTGATATTATAAAGAAAGGGTATAACCTACGTTTTCATCATAAGGTCAAGCTGTATTGTGTATTGTTTTTCTACAAAATTCAATTCAGTAAACATAATTACATTTCATATTTGGTTAGAGGAGGACGAAAAAGATCGAAATGAATAAAGTTAAATTTAACAACACAAATGAATAACATAAAGTATTATTTAAGTATAAGTTTGTTTTATACTGGGGGATTATAAATTAGTACTAGATTTATCTCTAAAATAAAAAAATAAAAAGATGATGTATGTATATTTAGTCAAATATATATTGTATCTCGATTAATAGCCTAAATATAGAATAAATATGAGAAAAGGGCATTTTGGTCACCATTGTTTGAGTTAATTTTGGCTTACATGCTTATAATGTTTTGAAATTATAATAACAATTAGTTGACTGACTTTCTAAGAACAAGAACGTTAATTATATTTTTTCACGTTATAAAAAATATTATTCTTCGTTAAAGTTAATTGGTACGTAGAAGTTTAAAAAATATTACCCACTATTTAATTGTAACCATTACTTATTTACATTAAAAGTATATTAATTATATTTAACAACCCCAATATATATAATCTATTCTTTAAAAGTATATTTATTTATTTCTTCTTCTATTGGTTTTTTTTACTTTGAAAAATAGTGTATTTATGTTATTTATTTTCAAATCATTATAAAAGAGTTTTTTTTACTTCTAAAGAAGATGATTGCATGTAAAAAAAATCATGTTTTTTCCTATGGAACCAAATTATACATCTATACATTTATAGGAAGGTATAATATAATTATCTTATATTCTTTTTTTTTTATGTAAGAAAGAAACTCTTAAAAATTATTTAAAATTTCAACTAAAATACATAAAAATACATTTTTTTATATGTATAATATCTCTTCTATTCAAATAATATTTAGTAAATTATTTGTGTTTTTGATGACCGCGCGAAGCGCGAATGAATTCACTAGTTGTTTGAATATAACTATATTCATATACAAAATATGGTCATATCATTAATAAGCTGAAATACTAAATAACTTGGAAATCAACGATATCATTATACTTGTTACATTTTTATCTTTTGAAATGTGATATGTGAGAAGTTAAGTGTTTTATATATAATTATAGTTTCACGCTGTATAAATGTTAGATTACATTTTTACAAAATAAAAATAATCATAAATTTACTAAATAAAGACGAAAAATGATATTAACTATTAAAAATATTTAAATTTTGACATAATTAATTAAAATAATTGTAATTATTTATTTAATTTAAGATAAGTACTGATAAAATATAAGGTTATCAACACAAATCTCATTGATTATAAGACTATATAGTAGTGGATGGGTAATGTAGAGTTATGAAACTGTTTTTATATGGAACTATTTTTTTTAAGTTTTATATAAATATATAAGGTTTTCTCAAACTAATAATAATTAAAATTAGATTAAAATATATAATTATGCATACGCAAAGGTTTTGTTTCACGCAATTTAAAAAAAAATGGATTTTTAATATTTAATAAATTGAGTTTTTTAAAACAGATAAGTAACAGCAATAGGTTGTATGTTTCAAACATACATTTACTATATTTAATTTAATGCAATCAAAATACTTTAAATATTGAGATCTTTTTTTATAATAAGTTTTTTTTATATATAATTTTTATTTTTAATTGTAAAGATTTTGTTTAGTATCAACTTAAAATTGTGCAATATAAATCTTGTATATTTGATTAAAAAAAAAGTAATTTTTATGAGTATTTTACGAAAATTCTATTATATAAAAGTAGGCTCTAAAACTAAATTTTAATGTATAAGAAAAGCTAAGTTCATGTTGAGTAGTAAAAATATTTTACAGGAAGTAGTATAGTTTGAAAAGACAACGATATTAATAAAATGGTAAATATAATAAAAAAATTGTGTTGAGTAATTGTCTTGAATTCAAACTCCTAACCCATAATCAAACTGTGATGAGTGTGATCCATAATCCTGCAAAATCATATTTTTTTTTTTTTAAATATATAAAATTTAAAATAATTTACCTAACTAATTTATATATATTGCTGATTCTAAGATGAAAATGTTGTCTATAAAAATCAATTTTTTAAATTATAATATAGATATTTTCTTGAGTATGTATGTGCATGAAAAAAGGAAAAAATAGTAATCCAAACTAAATCAACCTTTAATGAATTAAGTTATAATGTACTCTCACAACAATTATTCTTCAATGTAACTCATTAGTTAACTTAAAAGTAACATATCAGAAATCAATCACCATTCATGTTTGTTCCCTGTTTCTTTTAATAATTGCAATATGTATTGTTGAGATTCATGTATAGTGGAAAACTCCCGCAATAGGACAAATAATTTTTTTCTGGATTTTCCATTGAATTTTTGCTAATGGAGTGAGTCTCTATAAAAATGACATTAATAGTTTCGTCGACTTAAATTTTTTTAACTGAAGCAGTTGACAAACGTGTTTATCTGGATGTTTTATTTATCTTTTTGCAGTTACTTTGACAAACGTGTCTATCCGGATCTTTTATTTATCCTTTTGCAGTTACTAATTTTACCACTAGTAACTTTCAATTATAGAATTTTCAAATAATTAAATATATCTTAACCAATAAGAATAAACTCAAATACAATTTTCTAATTCGTTTATTTTAAAGAGCCCAAAAATGTTAAAACACAGTTATCATTTTAAAAAGAAAAAACACTAAACAAAATTCGTTTTTTTTTGTTAAAGAGCCCAAAAACGTTAAAACACAGTTTTCATTTTAAAAAGAAAAAAAAAACTAAACAATAATCATTTCTAATTTATTTTAAAAAGTCCAAAACGTAAAAATATATACATAATTATCTTTCTATTTATTATATTTTATTTATTTATTTTTGGATAATGTATAATATAAATTCTAAAATAAAATGAAAATAAAAACGGTAAATATAAAATGTTTTAAAAAAAATGAAGAACTGAATAAGCAGTTTACATTAATTCTAAATAAAGACTTTTTTAGATTAATGCATAATTAATTCTAATCAGTTACCTATATTTTTGGAATCCACTAATGCACTTTTCATTCACTAATTTGAAATTAATTAACTAATTATATGTGTCTTTGTTTTATTATAGTTATAGAAAATATAATTTTGTATTTTTTTTAATAAAAAAACTGAATAATTACGAAATAATAATAATAATAATAATTATTATTATTATTGTTGTTGTTGTTGTTATTGTTATTATTATTATCTGTATAATTAAGGATAATTTGAAATTAATTAACTAATTATATGTGTAAGATTTTATTATAGTTATAGAAAATATAATTTTGTATTTTTTTTATAAAAAAACTGAATAATTACGAAATAATAATAATAATAATTATTATTATTATTGTTGTTGTTGTTGTTATTGTTATTATTATTATTATCTGTATAATTAAGGATAAATAATTTTTCTGGCTTTTTCTTTGAAATTTTGCAAATGGAGTCCCTATAAAAATGACATTAATGGTTTCTTCAATTTAAAATTCTTAAACTAAAGCGATTGACAGATGTGTTTATCTGGATCTTTTATTTATGTTTTTGCAGTTATTAATTTTACCACTCAGTAACTTTCAACTATAGATTTTCTAAATAATTAAATATATCTGAACCAATAAGAATAAACTCAAATACAATTTTCAAATTCATTTTTTAAAGAGCCCAAAAATGTTAAAACACACTTTTCATTTTAAAAAATAAAAAGAACTAAACAATAATCATTTCTAATTTATTTAAAAAGAGTCCAAAACGTAAAAATATATAAATAATTATCTGTCTATTTATTAGGTTTTATTTTAAATTTTTGAATAATGTATAAGATAAATTATAAAAGAAAATGAAAATATAAAATAATTTAATAAAGGGAAAAGGGTCAAAAACGCCCTTAAACTATGTGAAAGAAACAAAAATGCCCTCCGTTTATAGTTTGGCTCAAAAATTCCCTAGCCGTCCAAACTTTTGTCCAAAAATGCCCCTATAGTTACTAAATGGGTCAAAAATGTCATTTTCCGAATAGATATATTATTATTTTTTTGTTTGAACACATCTTCTTCCTAAATAAAATATAATTGAAGACCCATGTTCTTGTTTTCTTTCTTTTAAAATCACTTTAACAAATAAAAATGTAAGATAAACATTTGCTAATTTAAAAAAATATAATTATAATAAAATATTTCTTTTTTTAATTTTATTTTCTGAATTGAAGTAAGATAAACATTTGCTAATTTAAAAAAATATGATTACAAAAAAAATGTGTTAAAAAGAATATAACAATATTATTTGAAAAATAAGTATTTTTGACCCATTAAATAACAATAAGGACATTTTTGGACCAAAGTATTGACGGTAACGACATTTTTGGACAAAAGTATTGACGGTAACAACATTTTTGGATCAAACTACAAACGGATGACATTTCTATTCCGTTCGCATAGTTAAAGGGCATTTTTGAATCTTTTCCCTTTAATAAATGAAGAACTGAATAAACAGTTTACATTAATTCTAAAAAAAGACTTTTTTTCGATTAATCGTTAATTAGTTCTAATCAGTTACCTATATTTTTGGAATCCACTACTACCCTTTCCATTCACTAATTTAAAATTAATTAACTAATTATATGTGTCTCTATTTTATTATATTTTTTCTAAAATACAATTTTGTAATATATAGTTTTAAAAACATTGAATAATTACGGAATTATTATTATTATTATTATCATTATTATTATTATTATTATTATTATTATTATTTACTAACAATAATGAGACGGGTTCTTGGGATGTGATTGAATTATAGCGCCTTATTTACTAACAGTTGCAATCACCCATTTGTCTACCTTAGCCTATAATCCAATCATATCCCAAGAACCCGTCTCATTATTGTTAAATTCGTGTTATTTGTTGTTGTTGTAGCTGATAGTTAAAACCAAAACCCCCTTATTTGACATTCGTGTCACCCCTAATTTGAATTATGTTTTTACTCGTAATTGTTTATTCCTATGATTGACTTGAGCATATTCATATTTTCCTATTGAATCTTAAACACGTACCACTCCCTGTGGGATTCGACCTCAACTCATTCAGTTGGGTTATTATACTGACTAGCGATCGTTGACACTTAGAATTGGATGAATTGTCCTTGATACGTTAATCAGGTACCTGTTGTTTTGGTACTCATATTACACTCTGCATCTGTTTTCGTAATACTGCTCCGAGCCCAACCACCAGTGCTTATATCGAGCCGGTTGTAAGAAGATTAAGAGAAAAGGGTGAGCTTATGGCGTTCTGGATCATACACATATCCTTCAGTTTAGTTTTGGCTAGTCTTTTGCTTTTGATACAAATCTGTATATTTTGGTCCACTTTTGAGACTTGTTCTCTGTTGTAGTAGCTCTGAATGTGTGACCACTAGGTTTTGGGTTGGATCTCTTTTGATTTGTATATATAGTTGCTTTAGTAATTATCTTCCGTTGTTTTCTTTAATGATTTATTTTGTATTCCCTATTATTTATTGTATCTACCATGTATGCATGTTGCTTGTCGTTCAGGGTTACGAGTTGACTTAACTAGGGGTGGGTTATAGTAGGTGTCATCATGATTCGAGTTTTCGAGTCGTGACAATCATTTTTTATAACAATTTCATAATATGGATTGTCACTATTAAGGTCACCAGACTGTATCGACTGCTCTTCGTTGGAACATGTTCTTCACTTCCACTATTAGCTTCTTTGTTCTCTTAATCAACATCAAACTTGATATAAGTATAACAACTACTACAACATGATTTCATTTGAAATGGCATAGAAATTTTAAGACCTCAAATATTATACGTCTTATGATCATATATATTTATGTTAAGACATGTTTATAATCACTATTTTCAATAATGATATTTATTTTATTCTTAAACAATTATGTCTATTCAAATTAAATCACATAAATTGAAACATGAGAGTTACTACTTGGTTTTAGGGAAGATTAAGGATCTTACTTATAAGTTATACTCATGTTGATATATAGAAGTATCTAACTATACCAAAGACAAGCTATTAATTAGTTTAACAAATTTAACAAGCTATTTCTCTTACCAATATCAATATTGGGTTTTGTTTGTGGTCCTCGCAACCTTCACTTATTTCTAGAAATAGATACCCAAAAGAAATGTATTACTACTAAATACATTATGTTAATAGCTAATAAACCATTTATGATGCTTTTTTCCCTTGAGACTCTTCTTCATCAATTACATCTGCATTACTATCTGGAATATCATCATTTTCTTCTCCTTCTAGTCTTTTTGTTTTTCGCTCCTCTACTAAGGGCCATGACTCAAATTTTCACCAGAATGATGCAAAATATCAATAAAATTATTTGGTTCAATCTCTATATTTGTATAGCACTTAGATCAAATATAATGACATTAAAATGACAACGAACATTATATTTGAACATGAAAAAGTATTCGATACTTATTGTGTAATAGTTGTAGAAATCCTGCATCGAGTTATCCTTTGGTCGTGAAATCATGAAAGGTTCTACAAACCTTAAATACTTTGTTCACTGAGTTGCCCTTGGGTAGTGAAATCATGGAAGGTTCTACAACCCTGAGATACTTAATCCACAGAATCCTTGGATAGTGAAATTATGCAAGGTTCTATAAATCTGAGATTCTTAGTGTACCAAGTTGCCTAGGGTAGTGAAATAAAGGAAGGTTCTACAAATCTGAAATATTTTGTCACTATACACTTGATCAGAGAGGGCATCGGAGAAAATGAGATCAAAGTCCTGACCAATGCTGAGTTTCTTTAGGCGAGCGATCTTCAACCTCAGTTCTCCTAAAGATTGCTCGCCAACATTAGTCAGGACTTTGATCTCATTTTCTCCGATGCCTTCTCCGAACAAGTGTATAATAACAAAGTATTTCAGATTTGTAGATGTATGAAACTAAATTCATTTTTTTGTCCACAAAGGATTCTAGAAGAATTTGTCAGCAGACATTGCAAGGACATATTAAGCCTTGCGTGTCTTGAGATTTCCAGTGAAGACGCATGAGAGGTTGAATTGAAACATTCTCAAGGCAAATTTTCACTAGCCAAAGGATGAAAGAATTTCAATGAGTATTACTTAAGAAGTATCAGACACTTTTGATGTTCAAATACAATCCTCGTTCTCACTTTGACGTCATTATATTTAATCTAAGCTCAATAGAAATCGAATATACAATAACAAAGATTGAATCAAATGATCCTATCTATGGATATTTGCCTCATTCAAGTGAAAAATTGAGTCATGACTATATAGTAGAGGAACAAAAAAGAAAAAGATAAGAAGGGGAAGAAAATGATGATATTACCTAAGGAAGATGAATACTTAGCATCCAAGATGAAGGTGTTGATGATCCATAGAGAACTGAAAACGGAAGGTTGAGTTGGAGAAAACTTCGAGCGGCGACATAGAGGAGGAAATAAATGAGCTCAATTGGAAACCCTACTTTTTAGGGTGTTGTTATAAGAGCTAGCAGGTTCATTTAATGGACTGGGCCAAGTTTTACTGTTTCTTTTTGTTGGGGTTCTTTGGCCTATTTTGTATGGGGAATTTTCGCAAATAGCCACTATATTAAATTTAATTATGCTCCATATCTACAGTTTGCATATTTACGGACTGTAGCTACAGTTTAAGTTGCCTCATTTGTATAATTTGCGGGTTTCTATAATTCTCGAGTGAGTTTGTACAATTCGTGGGTATGTTTGTATAATTGAGCTATTTTTGTATAAACTCGAAATAACGAACTTATACAACCACAAACATCTAAACTTTACACATTTATACAAATTATATTATACAAAATTACATTATACAAAAGTTATACAAATGACTTTAGACAAATGTGGTAACTGCACAAACTTGAAACTCCAACCCACGTAATCATCACTTAATTTTGGACGCGAGTGGTAATTAACTAAAACTATAGCTATGATGACTAGTTAAATAGTATATATTTGCTTTACCATGTAATTTTCCCTTTTTGTATAGACTTATGGAATGGAATAAAAGGAGCTTCAACCTCCATTATTGTATTCAAAAAGGATGATATTCTAGTTAGTAATGCTAATGTAATCGATGAGGAAAAGTCTCAAGGTAAGAAAGCATCTTAAATAGTTTATTAGCTATTAACAGAATGTATTTAGTAGTAAATCATTTCTTTTGGGTATCTATTTCAACAGAAGAAGCAGCTTATGTAACACCTCAGATCTCAAAAATGGAGAAAACCCTAGTTTTCAGAAAACTGGAGCCAGTACCAACGGAACCACCCAAGGACCGTGGGTAGAACTAGGAGTGTACATAGGTCGGTTTGGTTTGGTTTTTCATTAACAAAAACCTAAACCAATTATGTCGGTTTATTAAATCTAAAAACCAAATCAAACAACATAAATTTAGTTTTTTTGGTTTCGGCTTTAGTCGGTTCTTTTGGGTTTTTTCGGTTTTTTGGTTTTTTACAACTATACGGTGCTTGAAAAAGAGATCAAATATATTTTCACTTCACCGTGTGTTAAGCTAAACTTAAAAAATGTTAAATGAATAGAAATTTCAAAAAGACGGTAAAATTCACATGAGTACGAAATTTTTTTTTTGAAATATCAACGTTCATTATGTTAAATTAATAAGATTAAAAGCTATAGTCAAACTGAATACAAAACAAAATATTTACAAAGTAAATTGTTAACTTTAATTTGAAAAACTATAACAATATAATTGTAACTTCGGATCTTAATACAAAATAAAATATTTACAAATTTTACAAGCCCAAATTTGAAATAAAATATATAAACATTGAAAACTATAAACTAACTAAAAATATATTAACAAAGTAGATTATAAATAATATTTTTTTTCTATAAATAAAACAAATTTTATATATATATATATATTATGTCGGTTTGATTTGGGTTTGGTTTGACTTTTTTTCTTTTAATACCAAACCAAGAGTGGTTGGTTTTTTTTACAACCGCTAAACCAACCAAACCAAAACACAAATTGGTTTTTTTTCCGGTTTGATTTGGTTTGTCGGTTCAGTTTGACTTTACGGTTTGGTTTGTAGACCCCTAGGTAGAACGACGTACCGTATGTGGGGTCTCATGATTCAGTCCCATACTTAGGAAAAGTTCAAGGTTTAAGGATGACACCTACGACCGTGGTCCACGGTCTGTTGATGGACCCACGGACCGTAGGTTGGTTCCGTCATTGGGTTCCCAAGGTTTGATAGTCTCTGAACCCACCCATGGTCGACTAATACGGTCCGTGGTTGGACCTATAGACCGTAGGTGAGGGTCAGCGGTCAATTAGAGGAAAATGACCGTTGGGTCAACTTCAAACCGTCATGTCTCCTAACACAAAATGAATTAGGTGGACCATGAACTAGCAAATTAAAGATAGTTGAATCATCTTTCCAACGCCACCGAGTTTACAAAAATCCAAGCTTCGAGTAGAAAGTTATTCTCACCTTTTTGCTTTGGCCTTTAGAATCCTCAAGTTCTGTAACTTTGGGGTATCCAACACTGCATCGCGGAATCACTCGACGACATGCCAACTGATCCTTTAAGTCGGGCTCGCCGATCAGCTCGGCGATCTGCCCTTTGGTCAATGTCCTCGCCTTTTTGCCTTGGCCTTCAGCTTTCTCAAGTTCTGTAACTTTGGGCGATCCAACACTGCATTGCGGAACCACTCGGCGACACACCGACTGCTCCTTTCTGTCGCCAAATTTATTTTCTCCTTCAGGGCTTGGCACACTTGAAACTTTAGGCGAGATAGTGGCCATTCGGCGACTCCCCCAATGGACTCGGCAATCACCAGACCTTCAATTCTTCGTTCTTTAAGCTGCTTTGTTCCTTTTTGCATAATAGTGTCCATGCTTCGTTCTTTAACCCATATAGCTGGAAATCAAGGATTTTACATCAGTTATTAGCACAAAACAAGCATTTGAGGACACAAAATCTATCTAAATAAATCCCCTAAATGAGTCCAAAATCGTGGACTCATCAACACCCCAACTTAAACTTTTGCTTGTTCTCAAGTAAAACTCAAGTTCAGCAGTTCAAAAAGGATGTTTCAAAACAGTACTACACAAGACTCAATCATGAATGCAACCCAAAATGACTCAACTTACTCATGCAAGGATCAATTGTGCAATCAAAGATTCAAGTTGTCATTCACCATTATTGAAGATTCTCAAGTTCACTATACTTGCTTCAAATGCAATTTTAAGCTCAACAAAGGTACTCATATGCCCTCACACAAAGAATGATTCCATATTCAAACACAATGGTTCAACTATTTAAAGCTCCGAAATCACATACAACAATCACACTCACAAAGATGAACACAATACATGATTTCACCCATATGTTTGCCCTTATTTTCTAATTAACACTTGTTTCAGCTCACTTAAGATCAAAAAGGTCTTTCCAAGGCTTGTAACAGGGCTGAGTGTAAAGATATGGTTATTTAGGCTCAGTGACTTATATCCTCATGAAATGTAGTATGAACAACATTTCCTTTCCTTCTCCTAATCATTCTCATTTATGCTCAGAAGTCATCCCATTATTCACTTTCCATCTACTACCGAACACCCCATTTCTTTTGCAATTTCAAAACTTTATTTCAAAAACGTTTTCATTCTTTTTCTTTTTCAGTCTTCTTTTCTTTTTTTTTTTGTATGGAGGGGTTCCATCTTTATAACAATCATAGCTCAAAGGGGGACTTCTTTGAATTTCTTAATTTTCCTTGTCATTTCACCACACCCCCAACTTAGGCTTTTGGCCAAAGTTGGCTATTCAAACTAACCACAAATCATGAGGATTATGGGTAATGGATGAAGAAAGGTTACAATTTGCATCAAGTTTCTTCCAATAAAAAGGGTAAGGCTCAAGGGGTGTTCTAGAAAAGATCACACACTCACAAGGTTGGCCACAAAAGAGGTATAATGTCAAATTGTTTTACTCTTCAATGATGCCTAAGATCATTTCAAGAGATTGCATCACTTAGTCAACTGGACCAACGGGGAAAATTCTAGGTGTCATTACACATGGTTCACAGTAAACTCATCACACAAGTCATTGGCACCAATATCAAACAAGACTCTACACTTTCTCTAGTGTGCAATGTTCATCACAAGAGGCTCATTTGATAACCGGCTAGCCACAACGAGATGCAAAAAGTTCACATATTGTGCAACTTCATTTGGCCTCATTGTAGCCGCACATTCAATTTAGTTCGATTATGAGCACTATTCAAGTCATCGATATTGATCAAAACTGATACTCAAATTTGCAAGAGAACAGCCACATTCAAACACAATCAAGAGGTGGCACAATTTTTTTTCCGGAAGGGTCCAAAAGTCATTTACAATTAAAAAAAGAAGCCACAAGCTCAAATATCCACAAAAACAGTATCAAAATACAATATATAGCTCAAAAACCCAATATATACAGAACTTCAAAACAAAAGGTCGGTATGGAAGTACCTCACCCCACCACAAACAAAAGCAATTTGTCCTCAAATGCAAGAAAATATTCAAAAGTCAATAAAAAGGGGACATAGAGGGAGGTAAAGAGAAATCCTGTCTAAACAGTCACTCCATCTGTCTGCGCTTCAGTGCCTGGTGCATAACTCTGATATTGGGCCTCAGTGCCCGGGGTTACCTCAACAGTGGTAGAGCCACTAGGAACTGCCAAAGGTGTGTCTGCTAAGGATGTCTGCATAGATGCATCTACCATGGCCTCCTCAATCTCCGTAAGACCCTCATAAGAAGTATCTTCCGCAACCTAAAGCATCTCCGCATCCATCTCAGCCTCAGACTCGGGATCAGCTGCCCCCTTAACTCGAACATCATCTCCGATGGTAGCCGAAGGCATATCTGGCTCAACTAGCTCATCTGGGATCTCTACCATTCCAAAAAATCATAGACATGTCGGTGGACTACAGCTGGTCCACATCTCTCTTCAGTGCAGCAATAGCTGCCTTTAGAGTCGTCACCTCATCGGTGGCCCCTTGGCCACGCTCGAACACCACTATCCTAGCGATAGGGGCATCAATGGTAGCACTCAAAGCTGTCACAGCATCAGCGAGGCCTGTATAAATCATGCCCGGAATGGAGGCCTCAAGTCTGGTCGCACGACGATCAGCAGAATGGGTTAGCTACCCCATCACTAGTAATGCAGCCTGAGTGAGCTGGGGCGAGGAGGCAACAACAATAACAGTACCAGATCTAGGTGGCAATGGAGCAGCAGAGGAACTGGAGTATCAGAAGGTATGACACTAGATGTACCTTAAGGCCCAGGGGTCAGAGTAGGCAAAGGTTCCTCTATAGATAGTGTATTTGTATCCACAACCGGGGAGGTATCCACCGAGGCTGCCTTCTTCTTCTCGGCCTCATCTTTCAAGTATTGTGCCTCGATTCTTCGGATATCAGTAGAAGATTTGGGAATCGCTTCCACAACCTTCTTTTCATCTCTAGGAAGCCAAACTTGCCTGCATAACTCGGTGATCAACATCGGAAAGGGAAGGAAAGTTTGGCGCTGCTTGGCCCTCATGACCATCTCTTGTGCCATAATCATCCCAGGTTCAGCCAGACCCCATCAATAATGCATCCCTGACAGGCTTCCTTGTCGTGGAGGAGAATTAAATCATTCTAGGATGTCATAATCGTGCTTCTGATGAAGCCAAACCAATACCTTGCTGCTATGTTCAGGTCCTTCTTCTATATGGGTGCTCCAAGTTCAAGCTATTTGGGAGTACCGTCTGATATCAGCGGGGCCAACCACCTCTTCATGTCTTTCAGTGTCTTTATCCTGATCAGATGTTGGCAGTCATCATCAATACGTGTTGAAACACCCAAGACTGCATTGATATCATCACTATCACATTTCACCCTCCGGCCTCTAACAACCACATAGTCAACCGACTTGAATTTGGCCGCTGGATTCTTCCCTTGTGGGATCAAGGCACTGTAAGCATTGTAAAATTCTCTGACTCAAATCAGAATATACGGGCCACGGGGCTTGGTGAAAAGCTGGAACTTGTGACCTCAGACAACACATGATCTCTAGGTACCTATAAATGACACCATCAGTCGAACGTCGCTTCTCCTCTATTATGATCCTCAGCCCCTCAATCTTTAGTCTGTTCATAGACCATGGGGGAGGACCTTGTACAGATGGTGCTAGGACGACGACCTGTGCTGGAGCAGGAGAAGGAGTAGTGGCCTCAGAAGTTCTGATCCTAGGGGGATCATTCAGCCTCTTTGAACACAAATCCGCTCTCTGGGCTGCTAGTAGTTCATCCTCAGGCTCAGAAGTGACAGCTTGAAGCTCTTGGTGCTCACCCTCACTCTCAGAAGTGGTGAGGTGAGTGGCATAAATGCCGTCACTATCGGAGCTGGCTTCTGGTGACGCTGGTGCAGGTGCCTTGGCCTTTCCCTTTCCCTTCCCACCTGTTGTGGGAAGTTTAGTATCCTTCGTCGTGGATGCAACTGCATCCTCATTTATTTTTATTCCGTTGGACCTTTTGCAGGGCGGCATGTCTCTACCAGCTACTTTAGGTCTAGCCATATCCTTAAACATATTGTAGAAAGTTAGAAATAGTTCAAGCAAATGCACTGAAAAATAGTTGCAGACAGACTCGCCGAACTAGTCGGCAAATCGCTAAATCTCTTTGGCGATCCAGATCGGGCTCGCCGAAATGATTGACTCAAAATTTCCCAGAAGATTTGGCATGTCGGCGATGAGATGGACCTTTCGGTGAATTGTCGACAACATTTGGCGAGCAAGGACTAGTCCGCCGAAAGTTATAGCGCATTTTAGGGGTTAAAGGCGCAGAAAGGGCAATCAAGAAGGACTTTCGGCGAGTCGCCGAGTGCACTCAGCGATCTCAGGCTTCTCGCCAAAAGTTACAGAACCAAACTGAAGATTTAACATGAAATTAAAGGCGATTAGGGGGATTTAACGAACCGCCGAGTGGTTCGGCGAGCTCGACCCAGCTCGCCAAACGACCCAACGTGCCTACTTTCAACCCCAACTTCTAAATTCACCCCCGCAGCCCCCAAAAACATAATCAGACCATGTACTATTTCAATTAAACTAAGACTCATTACACCCATTCCCCCGGGATACTCAGACTTCTCCCAGTTTGGCCAAATTTAGTCATTTGACGACTTTTGCCCTTCAGAATGACGTCAACCGCTCCATCATTAGGCAAATTACGTCATTTGATACAAATGCGTGTTACTTAGACTTCACCCGACTAGACCCAACAACATTTACACAACATCCAACATTTTAAATCACTTTTAAGCAATAAAAACTCTGGAATTTAACATTAAAGACATTATAGGCATGATATTCGAATTAAAACAGGTACTCAAGCACACAAGCATAAAACAAATATATCAGAGAGGCCCATCACACATCTCTAAGATAAAAGTACTTGCAAATGAGTAAAAATCACTAACTATAAATTCGGAGTTCGGAAAATCTACCTTAGAAGCCGAACATATGAAGTAGTAAAGCTAGGTGGCAAATAATCCAACTCCGAACACATAGATGATGACTAAAACGAGATACAAAATGCAAAAATTATGGAAAATATTGTGCGGGTGTGAGTTTGGGAATTTTAAATTTGAGGGAAAGTGAAAAAGTTGGAAAGTTTAAACTTTTGGCCTTTAAAAACCGTCCAGTTCTCTCCCATTTGAAAACATAAGTTTAGCTCGCCGACCCACTCGACGACAGGCCGAGTGGGCATTTACCTCGCCGAGTTTTACAAGACCTCCGGTTAAAGTGTTGGTCCAAATGGTGGACTAAATTATGATTGCCGACCTGGTCGGTGATTCGCCAATCAGCTCCAGGGCTCGCCGAGTTTTACAGACTCCAATTTCACAATGTCTTGAGTCCAACAATGGTTAAATTTGGGATCGTCGACCTCTTCGGCGAGTCACCGACTGGACTTTCAGCTCGCCAACCTGTAGTTTTGAAACACCTTCCACACTTTGACATGCATAATCAACACACCATTATTTCAAACTCAGAAAGAAAGCAAATAAAACTTGGGTTGCCTCCCAAGCAATGCCTTATTTACTAACAGTTGTAAATACCCATTTGTCTACCTTAGCCTATAATCCAATCATATCCCAAGTACCCGTCTCATTATTGTTAAATTTATGTTATTTGTTGTTGTTGTAGCTGATAGTTAAAACCAAAACCCCCTTATTTGACATTCGTATCACCCTTAATTTGAATTATGTTTTTACTCGTAATTGTTTATTCCTATTATTGACTTGAGCATATTCATATTTTCCTATTGAATCTTAAACACGTACCACTCCCTGTGGGATTCGACCTCAACTCATTTAGTTGGGTTATTATACTGACTAGCGATCGTTGACACTTAGAATTGGATGAAGTGTCCTTGATACGTTAATTAGGTACCTATTATTTTGGTACTCATATTACACTCTGCATCTGTTTTCGTAATACTGCTCCGAGCCCAGCCACAAGTACTTATATCGAGCCGGTTGTAAGAGGATTAAGAGAAAAGGGTGAGCTTATGGCGTTTTGGATCATACACATATCCTTCAGTTTAGTTTTGGCTAGTCTTTTTCTTTGAAGACAAGTCTGTATATTTTGGTCCACTTTTGAGACTTGTTCTCTGTTGTAGTAGCTCTGAATGTGTGACCTCTAGGTTTTGGGTTGGATCTCTTTTGATTTGTATTTATAGTTGCTTTAGTTATTATCTTCCATTGTTTTCTTTAATGATTTATTTTCTATTCCCTATTATTTATTGTATCTACCATGTATGCATGTTGCTTGTCGTTCAGGGTGACGAGTTGACTTATCTAAGGTTGGGTTATAGTAGGTGTCATCATGATTCGAGTTTTCGTGTCGTGACAACCTTTTTTTATAGCAATTTCATAATATGAATTGTCACTATTAAGGTCACCAGACTGTATCGACTGCTCTTCGTTGGAACATGTTCTTCACTTCCACTATTATCTTCTTTGTTCTCTTAATCAGCATCAAACTTGATATAAGTATAACAACTACTACAACATGATTTCATTTGAAATGCCATAGAAATTTTAAGACCTCAAGTATTATAAGTCTTATGGGCATATATATTTATGTTAAGACATGTTTATAATCACTATTTTCAATAATGATCTTTATTTTATTCTTAAACAATTGTGTCTATACAAATTAAATCACATAAATTGAAACATGATAGTTACTACTTGGTTTTAGGGAAGATTAAGGATCTCACTTATAAGTTATACTCATGTTGATATATAGAAGTATCTAACTATACCAAAGACAAGCTATTAATTAGTTTAACAAATTTAACAAGCTATTTCTCTTACCAATATCAATATTGGGTTTTGTTTGTGGTCCTCGCAACCTTCACTTATTTCTAGAAATTAGATTACCCAAAAGAAATGTATTACTACTAAATACATTATGCTAATAGCTAATAAACCATTTAAGATACTTTTTTCCCTTGAGACTCTTCTTCATCAATTACATTTGCATTAATATCTGGAATATCATCATTTTCTTCTCCTTCTTGTCGTTTTGTTTTTCGCTCCTCTACTAAGGGCCATGGCTCAAATTTTCACTAGAATGATGCAAAATATCTATAAAATTATTTGGTTCAATCCTTATATTTGTATAGCACTTAGATCAAATATAATGACATTAAAATGACAACGAACATTATATTTGAACATGAAAAAGTATTCGATACTTATTGTGTAATAGTTGTAGAAATTCTGCATCAAGTTATCCTTTGGTCGTTTAATCATGAAAGGTTCTACAAACCTTAAATACTTTGTCCACTAAGTTACCCTTGGGTAGTGAAATCATGGAAGGTTCTACAATCCTGAGATACTTAGTCCACAGAATCCTTGGATAGTGAAATTATGCAAGGTTCTATAAATCTTAGATTCTTAGTGCTCCAAGTTGCCTAGGGTAGTGAAATAATGGCAGGTTCTACAAATCTGAAATATTTTGTCACTATACACATGTTCGGAGAGGGCATCGGAGAAAATGAGATCAAAGTCCTGACCAATGCTGAGTTTCTTTAGGCGAGCGATATTCAACCTCAGTTCTCCTAAAGATTGCTCGCCTGAAGAAGTCAGGACTTTGATCTCATTTTCTCCGATGCCTTCTCCGAACAAGTGTATAATAACAAAGTATTTCAGATTTGTAGATGTATGAAACTAAATTATTATTTTTTGCCCATAGAGGATTCTAGAAGAATTTGTCAGCAGACACTGCAAGGACTTATTAAGCCTTGTGTGTATTGAGATTTCCAGTGAAGACGCATGAGAGGTTGAATTGAAACATTCTCAAGGCAAATTTTCACTAGCCAAAGGATGAAAGAATTTCAATGAGTATTACTTAAGAAGTATCAGACACTTTTGATGTTCAAATACAATCCTCGTTCTCACTTTGACGTCGTTTTATTTGATTTAAGCGTAGTTGAAATCGAATATACAATAACAAAGATTGAATCAGATGATCCTATCTATGGATATTTGCCTTAAAAAATATCCAAATGGGCCAGCATGGATATAGATGAATCGTTTTCCAAGTCCAATTTGTAGAAAGATATTTGTGATTTTTGTGAGTTAATAAAAGTACCGTGATTTTTATTTTATGTTAGACATTACAATTATGTAATTTTGGTGGAAAAACTAAAAAGTCGTAAGCATATAACCATTAGTGAAATTTTACCCTAATTTTATGCTATCTACTATCTCTCACTATATTGAATAACTCTGTTCACAAAAAAATTAAACATACAAAAATTCACCTCCAATAACAATTTAAACCTAAAACTTTATAATTTCACTAGATAAAACCCTTGAATGTACGTCTGTGATTCGTGAGTGCACAGTAATTTTTTTTAACCCTTTATACTTTATAACTTCAAAAAGGGAGAATTTCGCAAATAGTCACTATAATAAACTTAATTAGGCTCCTTGACTATAGTTTAAGCTGCCTCGTTTGTATAATTTGCGGGTTTCTATAATTCTTGAGTGAGTTTGTACAATTCGTGGGTATGTTTGTATAATTGAACTCTTTTTGTATAAACTCGAAATAACGAACTTATACAAATACGAACATCTAAACTTTACACATTTATACAAATTATATTATACAAAATTACATTATACAAAAGTTATACAAATGACTTTATACAAATGTGGTAATTGCACAAAATTGAAACTCCAACCCACGTAATTGTTAATTAATTTTGGACGCGAGTGGTAATTAACTAAAATTATATCTATGATGACTAGTTAACTAGTATATGTTTGCTTTACCATGTAATTTTCCCTCTTTGTATAGACTATGGAATGGAATAAAAGGATCTTCAACCTCCATTATTGTATTTAAAAAGGATGATATTCTAGTTAGTAATGCTAATGTAATCGATGAAGAAGAGTCTCAATGTAAGAAAGAATCTTAAATAGTTTATTAGCTATTAACAGAATGTATTTAGTAGTAAATCATTTCTTTTGGATATCTGTTTCAAGAGAAGAAGCAGCTTATGTAACACCTCGGATCTCACAAATGGAGAAAATCCTAGTTTTCAGAAAACTGGTGCCAGTAGCTGTTGACATCCAATTTTGACCCTCCTTTCTTCTAATTTATTATTTTCGAGCTTCTAATTTGATAACATATAAAATAATCCTTTTTCACAACTATTTTTACTATTACGACTATTTATCTATTAAAATTATTAGTTTTATTATCGAAATTACTAATATTACTATTTATACCTCTTTTCTTAAATAATCAATTGTCGTCATCTTATTTCTAGTTTCGTATTTATTAAATTAATTTAAGTTCAATATTTTGTCACATATATTTTATATTAATTATAAAGTAAGAAGCCCAAAATAATTTGAAAGAAGAAAGGAAAAGGCTAAGAAATTCGGTCCAAAACCCCTCAAATTAGCCCAAACCATCTTTCAACCCATATAATTTCCTTCTAAATATCTCTGAAAAGCCCATTATCCCCTGGGAAACATAATTTTCAAAATTTTCAACCCAGTAGTCGTGTCTTGTCTTGTCTTGTCTCTCTTCCACCTTCCATTTTTAGAAAAAAAACAACAAAAACTTGTCAGCCATGGACATGGCTCAACTACTCTATTTTCATGTCAAGCACGCAACGTTCAAAAATTCAAACGGGTGTCTTGACTAGAGTTTAGAAAAATCCCGCTCAAAATTGCTAACCCTATCATTTCTTGTCCTATAAATAAGCGGTCTTGACATTCATATTGGAGCAAATTTTTCAGCCTCCATGAAAGCCTTGGCAGCATCCATTTTTTAGAAGCCTTTTCATGTCCCCATATCACTATTTTAACTACTATTTTCTTCTCTAAAATATTGCCTTTACACCCTCTTTCGATCTCGACCGAAACTCAAGTTTCAAGCTTGTTCGAGTTTGTCATTATTCGAATATAGACACTTGATCGTAGCAGCCCCGTTCACTGCCCTGCAACAGGTGATCTTCGTCCCTTTACTTTTACTTCTATTATTGTCTTCGTGAAAAATGTTATGCCTATTGTAAGAAAAACCATGCGTCAAGTATAATACTCACTTATTTTTAGCTATCATGAAAGTGATGTTTAAAAAATATGTTTCTTTTATTTAGTTTGAGGCCTGGAGAGATTTGAGTTCATATCTCCTTCACATTTTAATTTAAAGAATGGTTTTGTTTTGGAAAGGGTTGGTGATATGTAATCTGTTTTTTGGTTCAAAGTTAGGTATTTATTTGTATCTCTATGTGATAAACCGATATTGTTTTCGCTATTCTTTATATTTTAAGATTATTATGTTGTGTTGAGAATCATGTCATAGATATATCTATTTGTTCGTTTTATATGCAGAGAAATTGAATATAAACTTGCCGCATTTATTAGTAATCTTGGTATTTAGAAGCTGTGGCCTTATTTATGCTTAAACTCGCCAATGAATTTTAAATTGATAAAAAGCAAAATCCTTGAGTTAAAGTTTATTGCTATATATATTTTATTTTTTTTCATTTTTTATTTTTCTCAACAGTATGTATTAAAATATATTTTGGGAAAAAAAAACTTGCTTATTGGATTTAGATTTGGTTCTAATTTGACTTGTGAATGCTACTTTATAAATATTATATATAGTTCGAGCTTTAGTTTCTTCTTACATTACATATTTGAACCAAAATATGCTATACATTGAACTCAATAATATTACCTAGAGCCTTTCTGTAATTGATTAAATAGGCCTTAGACATTAAATAAATATATTTGCTTATATATTGCATCCATGTGAAGCTTTTCTTTTTTGTTTAATATGTTGTGATGTGTTGTGATGATTGCTATCCTTTAATGAGAATGGTATTGGTTTAATTTAAAGGCTTTGAGATATTTATTCACTGTAAGCATGCTTGTAAATATTAGTTAAAGAAATTTTATTTTCTTCCTATAGAAGAATGTATAAGTTAGTTGGGTGTTACAATTTATTTCATACTTGCTATTAAGGTACTTGTGTTGGAGTTGAATAAATAGAATGTATATTTGTTTCACCTATTAGTTACTTGCATGTCTAATCCTCTTATTTCTCTTATTGTTGTACATGTACACTTTGGGAGGAAAAAACGGAGTTT
>NW_006239005.1:1746439-1750459 GCF_000226075.1 Solanum tuberosum | reverse complement strand
TTTGAACTAACACCTACATTGGAGGAAATCCTCTATTTCACCAGTTTGAAGTATCAAAGAATGGGTCAAATTATTCCACACAGTCAATCAGGGAAGAAATTCCTTCGCTACTTAGGGTTGAAAAATGAAAAGAAACTTCGGTGCTTCGAAAATAATTGGGTTTCTTTGGACTACCTATATGAGATGTATGGACGCTCGGATAGTTACAAGTTGTTTAGGAAAGAATTCTCTTGTACTCAAGTTCATTGGCAAGTTAGACGCCCTATTGCATTTGCTGTGGCTTTACTAGGGACTTTGGTATTTCCACGAGAACACGGATACATTAGCACTTGCATATGTTCTGTGGCTCGAGTACTTTTTGAGGGAGTAGATGGCGAAGAACTCACTGTGGTTCCCATGATTTTAGCAGAAATATTTCGAGCTCTTGGGAAATGTAAAAGAGGGGAATCAAACTTCTTTGAAGGTTGCAATCTTCTTTTTACAAATGTGGGCAATGGAACATTTTCACCAACGTAAAAACATGGATGACATATGCTTTAGCAACATAAATCATATTAACAGTTTTTACGATAGGATGAAAGAGTTTGTGTATCCGGTTGGTACTGATGATTGGTATGAGTTTCTGGCCCACCGCACTAGTGACCAAATTCAGTGGAAATATCCATTACTCCCACGTTCCCCTGCCTATATAAGATGTAGAGGGTTTTATTATATCGAGCTTATTGGGTTAAAAGGTCTCCAACCATATGCTCCAGTGCGCGTGCTTCAACAGTTTGGTCAAACACAAATAATTCCTCTTCGAGCAAATATGAGGAATTCTGAAATTCCCTTTGGACCAAACTTTGAAGTCCCTAGAGCCAAAGAGGTTCTTCATGAGTGGGACAATATCCTCACGATAGATATCGGAAATGGGCCTAAAAAGGAATTCCAGAATACCAGGTATGGTTTCAAGAAGGTCGCAATAGCATAAGTTCAGAAGGTGAGCAAGGTTTTGAGGATATTGGAACGACGATTTGGATAAGACATTCTCGTCTTGGAACCAAAATAGTTACTCCTGAAATGTGGGCTCAAATGGAAAATATAATGCGATATTTGGACAATGCGGGAGAAGGACCTAGCAACGTGGGAGCATCATCTTCACTTCCTCCACCAGCGTGATTGATAGCAGTTTAGGCCAAGTCTTAGATTTGTCTTTATATTATGCCATTTTTTTTATGTTTTTCTTAGTTTCTTCATTGTACTCTTTTATTTGTATTAATGAAAGCTTGGTCTTTTGTTTCCCAAACTCGAGTTGTCACAAATTAATGGTTTGGATCAATCTATAATAAAACGTTATGTTTGACATTTAGGCCCACCTCTGGCAAAAAGAGGTCCCGTGCATATTAGGATGCATTTTCTTTTGAATATTTTGTTTATTATTTTGTTATGTGATTTACTTGCTGCGTAATACATGCTTATTCTCTATTTATTTTTGTTATTATTTAATTATCTGCCTAATTATTAATATCATTGAAACGACAATCACCCACTTGATACTAATATTTCTCTCTTTTTGAAGGTTTTCTTCTTTTTTGATTTATTTCCCCAAAGGTTTGATTTTGCGTTGACTACGAACTGGCGGATCATCCATACTTTACGAGAATCAAAAGCACGTGCAGACATGACTGATTCAGGTGCATCTGATCAAAATGGTTTTAGGACTTGTCACTGTCCTGAGAGATGAACCCGAGACTTCGGAAGGAATGGAACCAATCCCTTATGATGAACGCATTTGCCAATCTGATGCAAAAAATGGCCAATATGCAAAGTGAGATTGATTGACTTCGAAACCTCACCAATTTGTCCATCACTTTGAAACACGCCACTTCCCGAGCATGGAACAAACACAACTACTCCGCCTCTTTTTCCACATGTTGACTCTCCTACTCCTCAATATTTTCCACCAAACCCTTCCCTTCACAAGACCAATCCAACTGCTTCCAAACAATCCACCAACCCTCAACAACCCAATTTTCCACAAAACAATAAACAACAAGCCAACCCTTTACCCTTCACTACCCCATATGTGCCCCAAACTTCACTTACCCAAACTCCAGTCATCCAAACTAACCCACTTACCCAAACTATCCCACTCACCCAAACCGCCTTACCTACCCAAAAATACCAAACGACCCAACATATACCGGTGGCACACACTGCAATCCCTAACATACAATATGTGCCTCAGGTATATGTAGCGGAAGCTCAACCTTTCCTTAATCCAATGCCAACCATGCCAGAAGTCGATCCATATGAAGAGATGGAGAAAGAAGCAAGGTCAAGAACAGATGACAATGTAGCAAGGGAGATTCATAATTTGAAAGAAGCTTTCAAAAGTATCCAAGTCCATAAGGGGGTTGAAGGTCTTGAATATGAGGATTTATGTGTTCATCCCGATGTTGAATTACCCGTGGGGTATAAGGTACCAAAATTTGATGTATTTGATGGGAAGGGAAATCCTCGAGCTCATTTAAGGTCATATTGTGACAAGTTAGTTGGAGTGGGGAAAGATGAGGCCATTAGAATGAAGTTGTTTATAAGGAGCTTGACAGGAGAGGCCCTTGATTGGTACACGAGTCGAGACCCACAAAAATGGAATAGTTGGGGTGCGATGGCGCAAGAATTCATGGATAGGTTCAAGTTTAACACTGAGGCAATTCCGGACAGGTTCTATTTGATGAAGTTAGAAAAGAAGTCAACAGAGTCATTCAGAGAGTATGCAATGCGGTGGAGAGCAGATGCCGCAAAAGTTCAACCTCCAATGGCAGAAAGTGAGATGACCTCTCTTTTTATACAATCCCAAAAAGATGCAACGTACTATGAAAAGATGATAAGTGTTGTAGGACAAAAGTTCTTTGAGGTTGTCAGAATGGGAGAATTCATTGAAGAAGGTATTAGAACTGGGAGAATCACTAATTTGGCAGCCCTGCAAGCAACAAGTAAGGCCATTCAGTCGGATTCAATCGGAGGAGCCCTTAAGAAGAAAAAGGACGGTGTGTCTGCTGTCATGACCATCCAGGAACGTAGGCCAAACCAAATGTTAACCTACCAAAACCCATTACCCCAACCTTCATACTATAGTCAGTATACCCAAATTCCTCAACCCTATTATCAACCTTCACCTGCCCCTTACCCAGTTTACACCACCCAACCAACGTATTGTCCACCTAGAGCACCTGCCTATCCAAATCCATCACGATATCAACCCGCATATCCAGCCCAATCCCACTACCAACCACAAAACCGTCCATCAAATTCACCCAGACCCCGCCCAAACTTTGAGAAAAGACCAGCCAAAACTTATACACCTTTAGCCGAACCTTTAGCCCAACTATATGAACGCTTGAGAACTGCAGGAGTACTCCAACCAATCCAAGGACGAATTCCCAATCCCCTTCCTGGATGGTATGACGAGACCAAGCACTGTGCATATCACTCTGGAGCTGCTGGACATGATACTGAAAGTTGCCTTACTCTTAAAGACAAGATTGAGGCATTGATCAAAGAAGGAATCATCCAACTCAAAGGTGTTACCCCCAATGTAAACAACAACCCGCTGCCAAATCATGGCAATGTTCACATGATCACTGTTGATGAAGATTGCAATTTGGAAGGGACCATAGTACCAGTCAAGATAGAGAAGAATGTTGAGACATCGGCCTTTATTGCTCCTGTAATTACAGTCCAAGTACGAGCGCCAATTGAAGTGGAAGCTTTTATTCCTAAGCCTAAGATCGTGGCCCTTGCCGTTCAATCATCCCCTTTTGACACTAATGCAGTTCCTTGGGATTACTCGATTGATGTAAGGGACAAAGAAAAAGGAAAAATAGTTGTAGAAGCTGCTGCTGCAGGAATGACAAGATCCGGGCGTTGTTATGCCCCTGAAGAAGTTGTACGAGGAGGACCAAACAAGGAAAACAACCAAAAAAGGGTTGTGACAGAGGCTGAAGTGGAAGATTTCTGGAGGAAGATCAATTTCAG
>NW_006239005.1:1733301-1743689 GCF_000226075.1 Solanum tuberosum | reverse complement strand
TACTATGAAAAGATGATAAGTGTTGTAGGGCAAAAGTTCTTTGAGGTTGTCAGGATGGGAGAATTTATTGAAGAAGGTATTAAAACTGGGAGAATCACTAATTTGGCAGCCTTGCAAGCGACAAGTAAGGCAATTCAGTCGGATTCAATCGGAGGAGCCCTTAAGAAGAAGAAGGACGGTGTGTCTGCTGTCATGACCATCCAGGAACGTAGGCCAAACCAAATGTTAACCTACCAAAACCCATTACCCCAACCTTCATACTATAGTCAGTATACCCAAATTCCTCAACCCTATTATCAACCTTCACCTGCCCCTTACCCAGTTTACACCACCCAACCAATATATTGTCCACCTAGAGCACCTGCCTATTCAAATCCATCACGATACCAACCCACATATCCATCCCAATCCCACTATCAACCACAAAGCCGTCCATCAAATGCACCCAGACCCCGCCCAAACTTTGAAAAAAGACCAGCCAAAACTTATACACCTTTAGCCGAACCCTTAGCCCAACTATATGAACGGTTGAGAACTGCAGGAGTACTCCAACCAATCCAAGGACGAATTCCCAATCCCCTTCCTGGATGGTATGACGAGACCAAGCACTGTGCATATCACTCTGGAGCTGCTGGACATGATACTGAAAGTTGCCTTACTCTTAAAGACAAGATTGAGGCATTGATCAAAGAAGGAATCATTCAACTCAAAGGTGTTGCCCCCAATGTAAACAACAACCCGCTGCCAAATCATGGCAATGTTCACATGATCACCGTTGATGAAGATTGCAACTTGGAAGGGACCATAGTACAAGTCAAGATAGAGAAGAATGTTGAGACATCGGCCTTTATTGCTGCTGTAATCACAGTCCAAGTACGAGCGCCAATTGAAGTGGAAGCTTTTCTTCCTAAGCCTAAGATCGTGGCCCTTGCCGTTCAATCATCCCCTTTTGACACTAATGCAGTTCCTTGGGATTACTCGATTGATGCAAGGGACAAAGGAAAAGGAAAGACAGTTGTAGAAGCTGCTGCTGCAGGAATGACAAGATCCGGGCGTTGTTATGCCCCTGAAGAAGTTGTACGAGGAGGACCAAACAAGGAAAACAACCAAAAAAGGGTTGTGACAGAGTCTGAAGTGGAAGATTTTTGGAGGAAGATGCCAACTAAGGAATATTCAGTTGTTGAACAGCTAAAGAAAACTCCTGCTCAAATTTCCTTAATGGCCTTATTGATGAATTCTGCAACTCATAGGAATGCTTTGGTGAAGGTTTTAAATGAAGCTTATGTTCCAGCTGAGACCACTAGTGAGAACTTTTCTGCCATGGTAGGACAAGTTTTGGAAGCTAACAAAGTCACCTTTCATGAAGATGAGTTGTTGCCTGAAGGTTTGGGACATAACAAAGCGTTGAACATTACTGTCAGATGTAGGGATAAGTTTATTTCCAAAGTTCTGATTGATAATGGTTCAGCTGTTAACATATGCCCTTTCACTACTCTTCGAGCTTTGGGAATTGACATTGGAAAGATTCGTGAAAGTCATGTAAGGGTTAGAGGATTTGATGGGACACAAAGGGGAGTCATTGGAGAAATTGATCTGCCATTGCAAATTGGACCTGTGGAGTTCATTGTGGAATTCCAAGTGTTGGATATATCTGCTAGTTATAATTTGTTACTTGGAAGGCCATGGATTCATATGGCTAGTGCGGTCCCTTCCACTTTGCACCAGACTTTGAAATTTGTTTGGAACCATCAGGAAATTGTTGTTCATGGAGAAGGTAACAACTCAATATATCCTGAAAATTCAGTCCCTGTTATTGAAAGTATGGAAGAGTTGGATGGGTCTGTATTCCATATTAGGGAAATTGTGTGTGTTACTCAAGTTGAAAAGGCAGATTTTCCACGTGTGCTTATGATGGTGGCTTGGGAAATGTTGAAAAATGGTTTTATCCCGGGTCAAGGTCTTGGAGCGAAATTGGATGGAATAGTGGAACCAATTCAATTGTCTGGTCAGAAATACACCTTTGGTCTTGGATACGAGCCTACTCCTGAAGAAATCTCGTCGGCTAGTCTCAAAAGGAAAAGTGACATTCCCTTACCAAAACCTATCCCGCCCTTGAATCAGTCATTTTCCAAGGCGTTTGCTGCACAGGGATTAGAAGAAGTTGTTGAAGATAACCTCACAAAAAGACTCAAAAACTTATTCATTGAAGAAGTTGAATGCAATATGATTTTGGAGGAATGCATCAAGGCCCCGACCATATGGGATGCTAAGCCTGGAGATGCTTTGAACAATTGGACTTGTAACCCGTCCCCGGTTCTCCGGGAATCTTGGTAGATGATTGTATTAGAATTAACAAAACAACATGATTCAAATTGAGGCCTGAATCGTGTTTTTGAATTTGATGTGCTTTGCCTCCATCTTTTGAAAGCTTAAATGCCAAATCTATGTTACTTTTTCTGCTTTAAATTTTAAAATTTGTCTTTGATTATTTATTTTATTTTTATTTCTTATTCTCTCTTTCAGCAAGCAAACTAATAAATCTATCAATGCTGAGAATGTGACATGTAATGAAGCGAGCGAACAAACCCCGAACAATGAACAGACTTTTGCAGAATATGAAGAAGATATGCAGCCTGGAGAGTTGACTAAGGAGTTTGAACATTTTGAGAATAAAGAAAAGCCAAATTTGGATGAAACTGAGACGATAAATTTGGGAGATTCAGCAGAATTGGTGAGGGAAACAAGAATTAGTGTCCATTTGACTCCGTCCCAAAGAAAAGAACTTATTGATCTTTTGAGACAATACATGGATGTGTTTGCATGGTCTTATGATGATATGCCGGGTCTAAGCACGGATATTGTTTCACACAGGTTGCCAATTGATCCCTCTTGCCCCCCAGTAAAGCAAAAGCCGAGAAAGATCAAGCCTGATTTGAGTTTAAAGGTTAAGGAAGAAGTCTCCAAGCAATTTGATGCCAATGTCATCCGGGTCACCAAGTATCCCACGTGGTTGGCCAACATAGTACCAGTGCCAAAGAAAGATGGAAAAATCAGAGTATGCGTAGATTATCGAGATCTCAACAAGGCTAGCCCGAAGGATGATTTTCCTCTCCCAAATATTCACATACTTATTGATAATTGTGCAAAGCATGAGTTGCAGTCATTTGTTGATTGCTTTGCATGATATCATCAGATTCTAATGGATGAAGAAGATGCAGATAAAACCGCATTCATTACGCCTTGGGGAGTATATTGTTACCGGGTAATTCCTTTTGGACTCAAGATACAAGTGGTCCTATCTTGGAGTCACTTATGGCTACTTATATTTTGCATTATTCGTTTATGTGTTTGTCTTTACATGTTATACGTGCTTGTGTGATTTAGATATTTTTAGTTTGGATTCATGTAGTTGACTTAATATAGATATTTGGATTTGGGTTCCTTTAGTTAGAAACAAACCATATTAGTTACTTTAGCTTTTATGAACTTCATTTGGCAAACTTTTTTTTTTTAAAAAAAAAACACTTCTTTTTGCACCACTCTGAACTCACTAATTTATTAAGTTTTGTTCACACTTTGATGGAAAGGGATAGAGCTGGATCCTTCAAAGATAAAGGCTATTCAAGACTTGCCTCCTCCAAAGAGTCGAAAGGAATAATAATATATGTTTGTTCTAAACTCTTATTTTTCTAAAAATTTTTTCTAAAGGGAGCACCTTGTTAGTCAATGAGCAATTGTCTATTTTTTATTACTTATTTTCAGTCATGGATTTATCTAATTTGATCTAAAGAAATTACTCTTTCTTAAATCTTTTTCATTCTAATACAATTGTAAAAAGAGCTTTGAAATAAACAATGTTTTACAACTTGGTTACTCAATTACTTAATCTTTAGCATTCATATCTTCTTTTTAAAATTAATTAACCTAAGTTTGGTCGGTAATCGTATTTTTAACGAATCTTAAAGGATGCCTTACCCCTTCCCTTTAGGATAAATTAGAACTCTTACCTAGAATCTTCTTAAGTTAGTAGACCATTTAATTGAAGTCATTTTAGTATTATTTAGTTAATAATTTAGGTATCCTATTTTACCTTAAAAATAATTAGGTGGCGACTTCTTGAGTTAATTAATTTGGAAATCACCAATATGTTGTACACGTTTTGACCTCGAGTTAAAATGCGGTATAACAGTAGCAACGGAACCACCCAAGGACCGTGGGTAGAACTAGGTGTGTATATATGTCTGTTTGGTTTGGTTTTTCATTAACAAAAACCTAAACCAATTATCTCGGTTTATTAAATCTAAAAACCAAATCGAACCACATAAAGTTAGTTTTTTTGGTTTTGACTTTAGTCGATTCTTTCGGTTTTTTTCGGTTTTTTGTTTTTTTACAACTATCCGGTGCTTGAAAAAGAGATCAAATATATTTTCACTTACCCGTGTGTTAAGCTAAACTTAAAAAATGTTAAATGAATAGAAATTTCAAAAAGACGGTAAAAATTCACATGAGTACGAATTTTTTTTTTTTGAAATTATCAACGTTCATTATGTTAAATTAATAAGATTAAAAGCTATAGTCAAACTGAATACAAAACAAAATATTTACAAAGTAAATTGTTAACTTTAATTTGAGAAACTATAACAATATAATTGTAACTTCGGATGTTAATACAAAATAAAATATTTACAAATTTTACAAGCCCAAATTTGAAATAAAATATATAAACATTGAAAACTATAAACTAACTAAAAATATATTAACAAAGTAGATTATAAATAATATTTTTTATCTATAAATAAAACGAATTATATATATATATATGTATATATATATTATGTCCGTTTGATTTGGGTTTGGTTTGACATTTTTTCTTTTACTACCAAACCAAGAGTGGTCGGTTTTTTTTCAACCGCTAAACCAACCAAACCAAAACACAAATCGTTTTTTTTTCCGGTTTGATGTGTTTCGTCGATTCAGTTTGACTTTACGGTTTGGTTTGTACACCCCTAGGTAGAACGACATACCGTAGGTGGGGTTTCATGATTCAGTCCCATACTCAGGGATAATTCAAGGTTTGAGGATGACATTTTCGACCGTGGTCCACGGTCTGTTGATGGACCCACAGACCGTAGGTTGGTTCCGTCGTTGGGTTCCCAAGGCTTGATAGTCTCTGAACCCAACCACGGTCGACCAATACGGTCCGTGGTTGGACCTATATACCGTAGGTGAGGGTCAACAGTCAATTAGAGGAAAATGACCGTTGGGTTAACTTCAAACCGTCATGTCTCTTAACACAACATGAATTAGGTGGACCATGAACTATCAAATTAAAGATAATTGAATCATCTTTCCAACGCCACCGAGTTTACAAAAATCCAAGCTTCGAGTAAAAAGTTATTCTCGCCTTTTTGCTTTGGCCTTCAGCATCCTCAAGTTTTGTAACTTTGGGGTATCCAACACTGCATCGCGGAACCACTCGACGACACGCCAACTGCTCCTTTCTCCCGCCAAATTTATTTTCTCCTTCAGGGCTTGGCAAACTGAAACTTTAGGGGATATAGTGGCCATTCGGCAACTCCCCCAATGGACTCGGCGATCACCAGGCCTTCTTTTCTTCGTTCTTTAAGTTGCTTTGTTCCTTTCTGCATATTAGTGTCCATGCTTTGTTCTTTAATCCATATAGCTGGAAATCAAGGATTTTTCATCAGTTATTGGCACAAAACAAGCATTTGAGGAGACGAAATCTATCCAAATAAATCCCTAAATGAGTCCAAATCGTGGTAATTGCACAAACTTGAAACTCCAACCCACGTAATCATCACTTAATTTTGGACGCGAGTGGTAATTAACTAAAACTATAGCTATGATGACTAGTTAACTAGTATATGTTTCCTGTACCATGTAATTTTCCCTTTTTGTATAGACTTATGGAATGGAATAAAAGGATCTTCAACCTCCATTATTGTATTTAAAAAGGATGATATTCTAGTTAGTAATGCTAATGTAATCGATGAAGAAGAGTCTCAAGGTAAGAAAGCATCTTAAATAGTTTATTAGCTATTAACAGAATGTATTTTAGTAGTAAATAATTTCTTTTGGATATCCGTTTTAAGAGAAGAAGCAGCTTATGTAACACCTCGGATCTCACAAATGGAGAAAATCCTAGTTTTCAAAAAACTGGTGCCAGTAGCAACGGAACCACCCAAGGACCGTGGGTAGAACTAGGAGTGTACATAGGTCGATTTGGTTTGGTTTTTCATTAACAAAAATCTAAACCAATTATATCGGTTTATTAAATCTAAAAACCAAATCAAACCACATAAAGTTAGTTTTTTCGGTTTTGTCTTTAGTCGGTTCTTTCATTTTTTTTCGGTTTTTTGTTTTTTTTACAATTATCCGGTGCTTGAAAAAGAGATCAAATATATTTTCACTTACCCGTGTGTTAAGCTAAACTTAAAAAATGTCAAATGAATGGAAATTTCGAAAAGACGGTAAAATTCACATGAGTACGAAATATTTTTTTTAAAATATCAACGTTCATTATGTTAAATTAATAAGATTAAAAGCTATAGTCAAACTGAATATAAAACAAAATATTTACAAAGTAAATTGTTAATTTAATTTGAAAAACTATAAAAGTATAATTGTAACTTCGGATCTTAATACAAAATAAAATATTTACGATTTTTACAAGCCCAAATTTGAAATAAAATATATAAACATTGAAAACTATAAACTAACTAAAAATACATTAACAAAGTAGATTATAAATAATATTTTTTATCTATATATATATATATAAATATATTATGTCCGTTTGATTTGTGTTTGGTTTGACTTTTTTTCTTTTAATACCAAACCAAGAGTGGTCGGTTTTTTTTTCAACCGCTAAACCAACCAAATAAAAACACAAATCGATTTTTTTTCCCGTTTGATTTGGTTCGTCGGTTCAGTTTGACTTTACGGTTTGGTTTGTACACCCCTAGGTAGAACGACGTATCGTAGGTGGGGTCCCATGATTCAGTCCTATACTTAGGGAAAATTCATGGTTTAAGGATGACACCTACGACCGTGGTCCGCGGTCTGTTGATAGACCCACGGACTGTAGGTTGGTTCCGTCGTTGGGTTCCCAAGGTTTGATAGTCTCTGAACCCACCCATGGTCGAACAATACGGTCCATGGTTGGACCTATAGACCGTAGGTGAGGGTCAGCAGTCAATTAGAGGAAAATGACTGTTGGGTCAACTTCAAACCGTCATGTCTCTTAACAAAAAATGAATTAGGTGGACCATGAACTATCAAATTAAAGATAATTGAATCATTTTTCCAGCGCCATCAAGTTTACAAAACCCAAACTTCGAGTAAAAAGTTATTCTCGCCTTTTTGCTTTGGCCTTAAACATCCTCAAGTTCTGTAACTTTGGGGTATCCAACACTGCATCGCGGAACCACTCGACGACACGCCAACTGCTCCTTTCTGTCGCCAAATTTATTTTCTCCTTCAGGGCTTGGCACACTGAAACTTTAGGCGAGATAGTGGCCATTCGGCAACTCCCCCAATGGACTCGGCAATCACCAGGCCTTCTTTTCTTCATTTTTAAGCTGCTTTGTTTCTTTTTGCACAATAGTGTCCATGGTTCGTTCTTTAATCCATATAGCTGGAAATCAAGGATTTTACATTAGTGATTGGCACAAAACAAGCATTTGTGGACACGAAATCTGTCCAAATAAAGCCCCAAATGAGTCCAAATCGTGGACTCATCAACACCCCCAACTTATACTTCTGCTTGTCCTCAAGTAAAACTCAAGTTCAGCAGTTCAAAAATGATGTCTCAAACAGTGCTACACAAGACTCAATCATGAATGCACACAAAAGGTTACAGCATCACACAATCACAAGGTTGTCCACAAAAGAGGTATAATATCAAATTATTTTACTCTTCAAAGTTGCCTAAGATCATTTCAAGAGATTGCATCACTTAGTCAACCGGTTAATGAGCGGGTCCAAACGGTGGACTAAATCGTGATCGCCGACTTGGTCAGTGATTCGCCAATAAGCTCATGGGCTTGCCAAGTTTTACAGACTCCAATTTCACAATGTCTTGAGTCCGTTGAATCCTGGGATAGTGAAATCATGCAAGGTTCTATAAATCTGAGATTCTTAGTGCACCAAGTTGCCTTGGGTAGTGAAATAATGAAAGGTTCTACAAATCTAAAATATTTTGTCCCTATACACTTGTTCGGAGAGGGCATCAGAGAAAATGAGATCAAAGTCCTGACCAATGTTGAGCTTCTTCAGGCGAGCGATCTTCAACCTCAGTTCTCTTCAAGATCGCTTGCCTGAAGAAACTCAACATTGGTCAGAACTTTGATCTCATTTTCTCCGATGCCTTCTCCGAACAAGTGTATAATGACAAAGTATTTCAAATTTGTAGATGTATGAATCTGAATTCATTTTTTTCCCCATAGAGGACTCAAGAAGAATTTGTCAACAGACATTGCAAGGACATATTAAGCCTTGTGTGTCTTGAGATTTCCAGTGAAGACGTATGAGAGGTTGAATTGAAACATTCTCAAGGCAAATTTTCGCTAGCCAAAGGATGAAAGAATTTCAATCAGTATTCTTTAATAAGTATCAGACACTTTTGATGTTCAAATACAATCCTCATTCTCACTTTGATGTCATTATACTTGATCTAAGCGCAATAGAAATCGAATATACAATAACAGAGATTGAATCAGATAATCCTATGGATATTTGCCTCATTCAAGTAAAAAATTGAGTCATGACTATATAGTAGAGGAACAAAATATAAAGAGATAAGAAGGGGAAGAAAATGATGATATTCCCTGAGGAAGATGAATACTTAGCATCCAAGATGAATGTGTTGATGATTCATAGAGAAATGAAAAAGGAAGGTTGAGTTGGAGAAAGATTTGAGCGGCGACATAGAGGAGGAAATAAATGAACTCAATTGGAAATCCTACTTTTTAGGGTGTTGTTATAAGAGCTAGCAGGTTCATTTAATGGACTGGGCCAAGTTTTACTGTTTCTTTTTGTTGGGGTTCTTTGGCCTATTTTGTATGGGGAATTTTCGCAAATAGCCACTATATTAAATTTAATTATGCTCCATATCTACAGTTTGCATATTTACGGACTGTAGCTACAGTTTAAGCTGCCTCGTTTGTATAATTTGCGGGTTTCTATAATTCTCGAGTGAGTTTGTACAATTCGTGAGTATGTTTGTATAATTGAGCTATTTTTGTATAAATTTGAAATAACGAACTTATACAAACACAAACATATGAACTTTACACATTTATACAAATTATATTATACAAAAGTTATACAAATGACTTTATACAAATGTGGAAATTATACAAACTTGAAACTCCAACCCATGTAATTATCACCTAATTTTGGATGCGAGTGGTAATTAACTAAAACTATAGCTATGATGACTAATTAACTAGTATATGTTTGCTTTACCATGTAATTCTTCCTTTTTGTATAGACTTATGGAATGTAATAAATGGATCTTCAACCTCCATTATTGTATTAAAAAAGGATGATATTCTAGTTAGTAATGCTAATGTAATCGATGAAGAAGAGTCTCAAGGTAAGAAAGCATCTTAAATAGTTTATTAGCTATTAACAAAATGTATTTAGTAGTAAATCATTCCTTTTGGATATCTATTTCAAGAGAAGAAGAAGCTTATGTAGCACATCAGATCTCAAAAATGGAAAAAATCCTAGTTTTCAGAAAATTGGTGCCAGTACCAACGGAACCACCCAAGGACCGTGGGTAGAACTAGGGGTGTACATAGGTTGGTTTGGTTTTGTTTTTCATTAACAAAATAATTTAAACCAATTATGTCGGTTTATTAAATCTAAAAACCAAATCAAACCACATAAAGTTGGTTTTTTCGGTTTCAGCTTTAGTCGGTTCTTTCGGTTTTTCAGTTTTTTCGATTTTTTACAACTATATGGTGCTTGAAAAAGAGATCAAATATATTTTCACTTACCCGTGTGATAAGCTAAACTTAAAAAATATTAAATGAATAGAAATTTTGAAATGAAGGAAAAATTCACATGAATACAATTTTTTTTTTTAAATATATCAACGTTCACTATGTTAAATTAATAAGATTAAAAGCTATAGTCAAAATGAATACAAAACAAAATATTTACAAAGCAAATTGTTAACTTCGAATTTGGAAAACTATAACAATATAATTGTAACTTCGGATCTTAATAGAAAATAAAATATTTACAAATTTTACAAACCCAAATTCGAAATAAAATATATAAACTTTGAAAACTATAAAATAACTAAAAATATATTAACAAAGTAGATTATAAATAATATTTTTTATCTATAAATAAAA
>NW_006239005.1:1719073-1733281 GCF_000226075.1 Solanum tuberosum | reverse complement strand
AACTTTTATATATATATATATATATATATATATATTATGTCGGTTTGATTTGGGTTCGGTTTGACTTTTTTTCTTTTAATTCCAAACCAAGAGTGGTCGGTTTTTTCTTCAACCGCCAAACCAACCAAACAAAACCACAAATCAGTTTTTTTTTCCGGTTTGATTTGGTTTGTCGTTTCGGTTTGATTTTACGGTTTGGCTTGTACACCCCTAGGTAGAACTACGTACCGTAGATGGGATCTCATGGTTCAGTCCCATACTTAGGGAAAATTCAAGGTCTAAGGATGACACCTATGGACGTGGTCCACGGTCCGTTGATGGACCCACGCACCGTAAATTGGTTGCGTCGTTAGGGTCCCAAGGTTTTATGGTCTGTGATCCCACCCACGGTCGACCAATACGGTCTGTGGTTGGACCTATGGACCGTAGGTGAGGGTCAGCAGTCAATTAGAGGAAAATGACAGTTGGGTCAGCTTCAAACCGTCATATCTTTTAGCACAAAATGAATTAGGTGGCCCATGAACTATCAAAATAAAGATAATTGAATCATCTTTACAATGCCATCGAGTTTACAAAAATCCAAATGCCGAGTAAAAAGCTATGCTCGTTTTAGTGAACCCCTATCGGGCAGACAATAAACGACGGATCCGGTCGATGGACGGTGGTCCAAACGATGGACCGTCAGTCCCTCCGTGGATGGCTTTTGTCACCTTTTAAGTCAGGGTCATTTTGGTCTTTTCCCTATGCGTTGAGATACTTAAACTACGTCGTTTGATACCTAAACTACGTTGTTTTACTTAGAATAAGTATAATAACCTAGTGAAAAATACCCAGAACCCTCTTCTCCAAAAATCATCCAAATTAGAACGAAAAGAAGAGAAAGAGGCGCCAGTTTCTTTCAAGAACAAGCAACAATGTTCTTCAAGTTTCTGCCCCAAAATATAAAGGATTGTCCATAGATTTCGTCACCAGGTATGTGGGATTTCACTAGTGGGTTCCTTTCACCCATTAGGTCCCTAGAATTCAGTTAGTTCTTCAGATTCTCATAAACTGTTCAGACCTAGGGTTTCTAGATTTTTAAGATTTATTGTGATTATGGTTTCCTTGATCTAAATAACTTGTTTCTTGATAATTTAGTATAATTCCATGCATATTACTCAGAACCCTAGTTTGTGTAGATTCTCTTAGTTCATGAATTACACTTTCTAGGTCAGTTAAATAGATAATCATGCTCAGATGTCGAATGTCACATTATTAGTATATAATTGTTGCATTCTCAGTTAGCATGTCAGCATTTTGAGCTATTCAATATTTCAGTTACATTTCAGTCATATACATATTCAGTTGGAGTAGACTTAGCACCGAGTTGGACTATGGTTCAGTGTGCCCTCATGGTTTAAGAAATACGTGCCCCCGTAGGATTATAAGTCCCATCTATTGGGAATCAGATTTAGTGATCAAGCCAATCATGCCTTTATACCCCTGACAAGGTATATTGGGTCCTTTCGATGGGTCGTATACATCGGACTCCACATTTAGCTCACGTGGTTTATATCGGTTAATAGTAGCTCTCATAGTCAGGCTCTTAGTGCATTTGACCAGGTTTTTAGCATTTATATCAGTTTACAGTTCAACATATTATCTTCATGATTAGCACTTGGTCATTTGCATTCAGTTCAGTTCTTTTCAGTTATACTTTAGTACATATCTATATCTTGTTTCAGATTATATCATTGCTCAGTTATGCTTTGTTCAACTTAGTATCTATATCATGCATGCTCAGTACATTCCAAGTACTGACGCATACTCTACACTACATCATTTTATGATGTAGGTTCAGGTACTCAACATCCAGATCACGCTTAGATCGATTCTCAGTCCGCATTCAACAGCTTCAATGGTGAGTCCTCATATTTAGAGGACAATAGACATGCCTTCATTTTAGTCTTTACTTTCAATTTTCGGTTTTGTTAGAGTTAGTTGGGGGATGTCCCAGCAACTCAACTCAAATAGAGGTTTTTCAGACATAGTAAAAGATTCATCTTGAGTTGTTAAGTGGTTGTTTCAGTTATCATTAAACTCTTAGTATGTGTTATATATTCAAATTAGTTGGGGTTTTCCCCACTTTTAGTTATCCACTGTTTTAGCTTTCGTATAGTACTTGTTTTATTCAGTAACTTTTATAGTATGCTTATGATATTCCAGACACAGGGTTAGCTTGGGGTCACTCGTGGTTCTAGGTCCCGTGTTATGTCAAGGGGGTAGCCTAAGGGTGTGAAAGCTTACCCTTTGATTCAAAAAGTGCGAGACTCTCAACTGAGGTCACGTAGCGGACACTAAATATATCGTTCACTCAACAAAAGAAGAGCAAGTGTAGTATCAACACACAAAATCAACAATGTAGTGTAAGGATTATCGGCCAACTCAATATATAAAATATGTACAAGTATTTGAATTAGTAAAACTAGACAACATATATATAAGTACCAAGTCAGTAAACATAGACATGACTCCAATTCATCACCCTGACTTATCAACCACAACAAAAATGTCTAACATCATCACAATAACTAAACCCAGTTCATTTGTAGAACCAACACAAAAAATAATAATCAATATGTACTAGGCGTGGTACTCTAGTCAATCAATATAGAACCTGTACCAGACGGGTACCCAAACCAACCAATAGATATTCCATACCAAGTGTGATACCCGAGCCTATTGATAATCTTTATTAGGTGTAGTACCTGAGCCAATCGATAAATCACCGTATCACATAATTACAACCACAAGAAGACAATCACAATATAAAGCCACAAGCAATGAAGACAAGTTCATGGTATGAGATTGACAACAAGATAATAGTTCATATTCATTCCCTTTTTCTCCCTAATCACGTATTGCACAAACATACTAAAGAAAATATTAATATGCACACATAACATAGATTAGAAGTCACTTCAACCATCACCTATCTTGAATCAAGTCTTGAATGCTTTGCTAAATCTTAGCATTCTCCTTGTTATGAAGCATAGATTGTTTATGGTCTAGAAACAATAACACAACAAAAAATCAATTCCTAGTGACCTAATATTCTCGAATTATCTCTTAATCCCAACCCCAGGCCAACCTCATGATCATTCCACCCAATCCAGGGCATTTTTCACCATTAATTCACCTAGATCTACCAATTCTTATGGTTACACTAGAGAATAATGATTATTTAATCACAAACAAACATTTTATAATCATGTTTAACGGTTTCTATATTCCACCATCTTTAATATACAAAACGACCATAGGGATAGTTACATATGCTTTTTCTATGGGAAAAAGGTCTAAAATATATTCACACTTTTACTGAAATTGTTGTAACAATCCCAAACTTTGGGTAGAACCTATTACCCCTACACTATTTAATAGTATATTTTAAAGATATATATATTTCCACGTGGACAAGTTACCATTTATAATGATGCATTATTTATGATGTCCAGTGGACACTTAAATATCCTTAAAATACACTATTAAATAGTATAGAGGGTAATAGATCCTGCCCAAAGTTTGAGATTGTTACAACAATTTCGGTCAAAGTTTAGATATATTTTGAATCCTTTTCCCTTTTTCTATTTTTGGTATTGATTAAGTGATAGAATGTTAAATGTGTTTTTGCTCTCATATATTTATTAAATGAATCATTTGTCACTTGATGTCATAAGTATGCTTTTACTAAGTTAACATTTGTCCTCTTCTCTCAAAGATTTTGAACTTTGTAATACTTAAAGGAATAATTCATAGCTAAAGTTTATTACTTTTCCACCAAATAATTCATCGACAACCTTTTTAATTTTGTTGCTTCACTATATATGTTTGATCTCTGTAACACCTCAAAACTTGATAAGTTGAGTTGAAAAGAAAATGTTGCAAATTGTTTGTTGGTGTCAGTTTATACGGACCTACCCACGGATCATACAAGGACCTACATGTAACATTCCAAACATTAGTAGGCTAAACTAGGGCTTGACGTGAGGGTTAGAGTCGTAAATAACTCCTAGTACTCAATATAATTGTTTTTGGGTTAAAACGTCAAGGTACGACCCCCCAAGGACCATCCACGGGTCCTTAAGGAGGACCCTTCAAAAGGTGACAAAAATGGTGCATGGGCAGTCCACCCACGAGGGGGAACCACGGCCAGTAGGTGGACCCACCTCTCGTGGGTGAGGGCCGTTGGTCAAGTCCCCAAATACCATGCCTCAGAACCCCTACCACGGCTTGCTAGCACTTTCTGTGGGCCCTCCCATGGTCCGTCAGTGGTGGGCGTGGATGGGGCCTGGGACTGCCATTTGGCAGTTATACTTAGGGGTGTTTTGGGGTTTTCCTTTTTTATTAAATGTTAAGTGACATCGTTTTACACTAAATTAAACTAACTATATAAGGTTTTTAAGTCCCTTAACTAACTCATCCAAATCATAATTTCTAAATCCCAAATCAAAATAAAATTTTCCCCTAAAAAAACTCTCTCTATTAACTCCAAGGAAGAAGAAGAAGAAAGGTGAAGCTAGGGTTGAAGGAACAAGATTTTTCACTCAAATTAGTTGGATTTCTTCACTAAGGTATGGTAGTCCTTCATCCATGGATAGTTTTCATCCATGGAGTCCCTCCAAAACACTCAATTTCAAAGCTAGAAATCCCAAAATTTAGAGCCCCCTTAGTTTTCCCCCAATTGTGATGTCAAAAACCTAATTCTAGCTAGGGTTGTGCTTACATTGTGGGTAGGGTTTGGGTATGATTCTAATATAGAGGATAACACCCAATTATGATTAATTTAGAATTTTTTTAGTGATATTATGATGATTTTCATGTGATTTCTATGGTAAACCCTAATCTAAATTGATGAATGTGAAATTGTGGGTTTATGTCATTAGAGGCAAATTTGAAGGTTCAAAGGTGATCTTCCTAAATCAATGTCATGTATACTAATTGATCAATGTTAGGATCATATAATCATGAATTGAACTAGATTTTATTGAATAGGAAGGATCTTGACTTGTAAAGTTAGAATTAAACCTTTATGAATCAATTATGACTAGAATCACTTAGTAGTAAAGAATGTGGTTGAATATCTTGAAATTAGACATGAATTATGATAGAATGAAGTAAAGCTTGAAAGTAGGTCTTGTAGCCATCATTGTTAGGTCTTTGGGGGTAAAGCCAATATTATGTGATTGTGTTGTGTAATGCTTCTCTCTTACACACTTAGGCATGAATTTCCTAAGAGATCCAAGGTTATCTCACATAGAAGGATTCTAGGTTGGCTTAATAACCTAAAATGAATCAAAGCATGATAGACTAGAATAACTTGAAGTTGTGATGTATGATCCTTTCATGTATAGCTTGGCATAGTAGGATAAGACCAAGGTTGATAGCTTGGGATAAAGGATCTATACTCTCCTAAGGTATAGCTTGACTTGACATTATAAAATGCATTTCATGGTAGCATGAGTAAGGAGTAGTCATGGTAGCCTAGGATTGAGGATTCAAACTCTCATATGGGTAACTTGAACTAGCATTATTAGGATGCCTTCATGGTAGCATGACTTTGTTTGGCCAAGACCATTTCATGGTAGCTTAGGATTGAGGATCCACACTCTCCTACGGGTAGCTTGACCTTGCATTTTAAGATGCATTTCAAGAGTAGCTTGAGTTAAGTTAGTCATGGTAGCTTGGGATGGATAACTCATACTCTCCTAAGGATAGCTTAGAATTGAGAATCATACTCTCCTAAGGGTAGCTTGTATTTGTATCATGGTATACTTGTAAGGGTAGCATGACTTAGTTTGTCTAGGACTACTTCATGGTAGCTAGGATAGGACACTTGTACCTTTCCTAGAATAGCTTGGATTGCATGATAGTGTGTCTTCCAAGGTGGATAGCTTAGCTTAACTTAGTTATGTTAGTAATATGATAGCATGGTCTAGCCTATTAGGGGGTTATTCCTTGGTAGCCTTGAAGAAGTAAATAGAATAGAGGGACTAGTCCCCAGCTAGTGAACATTCATGATAGTCTAAAGGAGTACTTAGTGTGGGTAGTAGTATGAGATGTTATCTATACATTACACAAGTATGACTTAAGGGTAGGTATGAAGGGTTCCCACACATAGTATAGACTTAGCTTGGGTTGATGCTATAGTTGCCTTCCAAGATATGATTGACTAGAGGTGGTAGTTCCCTTGTCTATATGAAGATAGCCAATAGTAAGACCAAAGTAGGGTGAATATGACTAAGATGATTTCAAGGTTATGCTTAGTGTAGAGGGTAGTATGGGATGCCTTTCATGCATTGCACAAGTGTGCTTTGAGGTTACTTAAAAGTATGGTGCCCTTATGGTAGAAAAGCTTAAAAACATAGACCATGCATATGGACCATGATTAGGATGACCAAAAAGGGATACTTGGCTTGGGTGGTATTATGGGATGTTATTCTTGCTTTGCACTTGTATACTTTTGAGGTTTCTTGAGAATGGTGTTATTATGGTATAGATGACTAAGAGTCAAATATGCTTATATGATTATGACGTATCTCCTATGTACGTTAACTATGTCTTATGTTGACTTATGTTTATATGATGCTTATGTTAGATACCATGCTATGACTATAATGATTATGTTATGACTATGTTATTATCTCTTATGCTTATGTCTTATGTTGACTAACCATTTTGAGATGCTCTTATGATGTTGTGCTAGCTTTCATACTTGGCACATTTTGTACTAACGCATATTGCTTACATTCTAATCAAATGTAGGGTTTTAGAGTTTGAGTTGCTTTGGAGTCTAGGTTGCTAAGGTCCAAAAAGAGTTAAAGAATTGGTGAGTCATCATAGCTTTGAGGACAAAGCCCTTATATTTTCTTTATGTCTTTTCCTTATATTTTAGACATTGTATGGGCTGCGTCCCAAGTCTTTAATTCAAGAGTTTAATAGATTGTTTAAGACAAGGATTTAGTAAAGACTTCCGCTTGCTTATGAAAATGTTTTCGATTGTATGGTTTCAAAGAAGTTTTAAATTTTCCATTCTTTTCTAGTATCTTATGTTATGATTTTTCTAAGGGCTTGTATGAGACCCCTTCGGAGTCGAGTACGCCATGTTACGTCTAGGGGGTACCCCTGGGTCGTGACATTAATGATCTAATTGTTGTGTTGTTGGATGATTATCCTCATGTACACACTTATGTATGACTATAATATGATGTGGCAAATTTCCTCACAATTATGATGATTCTAAGGTTCAAAGGTTATTCTCACTATTGAATCTATGAGATATCTTATGAATTATGTTGGATTGAGTGTCAATGCATTCTTCCATAAATATGAACTTAAGTCAAGACTTAATATGTACTCCCTGCGAATTATGCTTAGCACCGAGTGAATATTGAATATGAGATCGAAGCTCCCCCGCTAGAAAGGGCGGGTTTCTAGTAGCAATCTCCTTATCTCATAAACAATGTGCCCCCATAGGTTATTTAGATAGTGGATCCACCTAAAAGCTAATATGATTATGGTCTTACCTTAGGCAAGTAGGATAACCCTTTTTGGTATGGGTAACACCGGATTCCATGATAAGCTCACATAGTCTATGTCGGTTAAGGCTTTTTCCCAATATGATAAGAATATGAAATATGAACTATGCTTACTGAAGGAGCTTTACCTAGCATGGATAGGATTATGGGATCCTATTCAAGCATTGCACAAGTATGCTTTGAGGGTAGTTATGGTATGTTCATATTATGATATGATAATGTATGAGTTGATTATGCTTATGACTTATGCTTTTCCATTATTTTCAAAATTATGTTTCAAACTAATAAATGGCATGCATTAAACTAAAATGTACTTTTTAGCATGTTTTTCATGATTTTGTGCATGATTATCATACTTAGTGGATTTTGTACTAACTCATATTTTCCTACATTTTCCCCAAGTGTAGGGTTCGGTTCTTAAGGTGGTTATCCTTTGATTCGAGCTTGGATTTGACTATTTTCCTTGCTTGTGGTATAGTCCTCATGATTCGAGGATGGGAGATTCACTTTGAGTTTCATTCTTATATTTTCATTTCCGGATTATGTTGGTTTGGGTTGTCCCTTTTTATTGGAACTATTGTAATAAATGGCTAATTGAGACAAGTTTAGACTTCCGGTTTGCTTATATGAAACTTTTGGGACTTAAATGTATTTTTACTCTTATTTTTCTATTGCTTTATGTTATGATATGCTAAGTGGCTTACATGGTGCCCTTTTGGGGTTCCTATGTGCCTTGTTACGTCTAAGGGGTACCCTTGGAGCGTGACAAACTTGGTAATCAGAGCAAAAGGTTTAGAATGATTCTAGGATGATGTCTCATAAACCACATCTAGTACAGTCGTGTTCAAGAGTGTGAAGCACGCCACACCTATGAATATGAGGCTATACGATGTTTAGGAAATGTCATTTCTTTCATTACTCTTGAGTCGTGCCTTAAAGTTTAAATTTATAAAAGTCCCTCTCCTAATCATTCTTTTGTGTCTTTAGGAAATGAATACATGAAGGGCCAATGCTAGAAGGATGGAAGAGGAGAATGCGAATCAAGAAGCTCCTCAAGGTAATCAAGCTCCTCAAGCTAATCAAGCTCCGGTTAATCCTTCGGCTATGTCGGACATGGAGATTAGGACAACTTTTCAAATGTTGGCCCAAGTTATGACGACTCAAGCTCAAGCTTCGACTACTCAAGTTCAAGCGGTGACAGCTCAGGCCAATAGAGATGTTGGAACTCCTGTGAACCCTAATATGAATTTTGCGGCTTCTAGATTGAGGGATTTTGCAAGAATGAATCCTCCCGGTTTCTTGGTTCCAAAGTGGGAGAGGATTCTTAAGAATTTGTGGAGGATATTTATAAAATACTTGATGCCATGGGGGTGACTTCGGTAGAGAAAGCGAAGTTAGCCGCTTACCAATTGAAGAGTGTGGCTCAAGTTTGACATACTCAATAGAAGAGGAATAGGCCGGTAGGAGCGAGTCCCATAGAGTGGGAAGTGTTTAAACCGACATTCCTTGATAGATTCTTTCCATGAGAGTTGAGGGAAGCTAAGGTGGTAGAATTCATTAACCTTACGCAAGGTAGCATGACCATTAAGGAGTATTCCTTGAAATTGACCCAACTATCCAAATATGCTCCATTTATGGTGGCGGATCTGAGGGATGAGATGAGGTTTTTTACGGGTGTGTCCGACTTGGTTGAAGAAGAATGTCGTACGGCAATGCTCCATCATGACATGGATATCTCAAGGCTCATGGTATATCCTCAACAAATTGAGGAATCAAAACTCAAGAAAAAGAATCGAGAGGTGAAAAAAGCTAGAACCGGTGATGAGAACTTCTCCAAAGCTAGGTCCAATGGACAAGGTCAACCAAGGTTCAAACAAAGGTTCTGCAACCAAGGTTCCTCTAATCCTTCCCCAAGGGTCAATAAGGATAGGGTGCCTAACCCTAAACCTCAAGGAGGTAATGGCAGTGACTCTTATCTGAATAAGCCGAATTGTGCAAAATGTGGTAAGAAACATGATGGGAAGTGCCTAGCTGGCACGGGTGTTTGTTTCGAATGTGGTAAGAGTGGCCACAAATTGAGTAATTGCCCAACAATTTTGGTAAAAGGTAAAGAAGGTAAACAATCTCCTCCAAGCGGTTCAAACTCCAATGCCCAAAAGCAAAACCGCTTTTATGCTCTTCGATCCCAAGATGACCAAGAGAGCTCCCCGAATGTGGTGACCGGTATGTTAAAAGTCTTTTCTATTGATATATATGCCCTGTTAGATCCCGGTGCTACTTTTTCCTTTATGACACCTTTTGTGGCCATAAAGTTTGAAATACTCCCCGAAGTGTTAATAGAACTTTTTTCGGTCTCTACCCCGGTTGGTGACTCGGTGGTAGCTAGGAAAGTTTATAGAAGTAGTCCCATTTCCTTGTCCCATAAAGTTACTTTCATGGATTTGGTAGAGTTAGACATTTTAGACTTTGATGTGATTTTGGGTATGGATTGGTTGCATGCATGTTATGCCTCTATCGATTGTAGGACTTGGGTTGTTAAATTCCAATTTCCAAATGAGCCTATCTTAGGGTGGAAGGGGGGAAATTCTATCCCTTGAGGTCAATTTGTTTCTTGCCTTAAACCTAGGAAAATGATCTCCAAAGGGTGTATTTGCCATCTTGTTAGGGTGATAGATGTTGAGTCTGAAACCTCTTCTCTAGAGTCGGTTCCGGTGGTGAATGAGTTTCCAGAAGTTTTTCCCGATGATTTACCCGGTATTCCTCTTGAGCGGGAAATAGATTTTGGCATTGATCTTTTACCGGATACGCAACCTATCTCCATTCCTCTTTATAAAATGGCTCCGGCCGAGTTGAAAGAGAAATTAAAGGATTTGCTAGATAAGGGTTTTATTCGACCGAGTATCTCTCCATGGGGTGCTCCGGTGTTGTTTGTTAGAAATAAGGATGTGTTTCTTAGAATGTGTATTGATTATCATCAATTGACAAAGTGACCATTAAGAATAAATATCCCATTCCGAGAATTAATGACTTGTTTGATCAACTTTAAGGGGCTAGCTATTTCTCCAAAATTGATCTTCGTTCGAGTTATCGCCAATTAAGGGTGAGAGGGGTTGATATTCCAAAGATGGCCTTTAGAACCCAGTATGGTCACTCTGAATTTGTATTTATGTCATTTGGGTTGACAAATGCCCCGACGACATTTATGGATTTGATGAATAGGGTGTTTGGACAATACCTTGATATGTTTATGATTGTGTTTATCGATGATATTTTGATCTATTCAAGGAGTGAGAATGAAAATATGGGCCATTCGAGAATTGTGTTGCAAGTTCTTAAGGACCAACAACTTTTTGCAAAGTTTAGCAAGTGTGAATTTTGGTTAAGGTTTGTACTTTCCTTGGTCATATTGTGTCAAGCAAGGGTATTGAGGTATATCCTAAGAAGACGGATGCAGTCAAGAGTTGTCCTAGATCTTTAACTCTTTCCGACATTAGAAGCTTTATGGGTTTGGCCGATTACTATAGGAGGTTTGTTGAGGGGTTTTCCTCCATTGTTTCTCCGTTGATGGCTTTGACTCAAAAGAAAGCTAAGTTTGAGTGGTTGGACGCTTGTGAGAAAAGTTTCCAATAGTTGAAAGATAGACTTACTTTTGCTCCAGTGTTGACCTTATCGGAGGGTACAGATGGTTTTGTTGTATATTGTGACGCCTCTAGAGTTGGGTTGGGATTTGTCCTCATGAAAAACAGTAAAGTGATTGCCTATGTTTCAAGGAAACTCAAAGTACATGAGAAGAATTATCCGACCCATGATCATGAATTAGCGGCGGTAGTATTTGCCTTGAAAATATGGAGACATTACTTGTATAGATTCCATGTGGATGTCTTCACCGATCACAAGAGTCTTCAATATATGTTTAGTCAAAAAGACTTGAATCTCCGACAAAGAAGGTGGTTCGAACTTTTGAAAGATCATGGCATGAGTGTCCTTTACCACCCCAGAAAAGCTAATGTTGTAGTGGATGCACTTAGTAGATTTTCCATGGGTAACCATGTTTGTCACGACCTGGGAGCACCCCCTAGTCGTAACCGGCGTACTCGACCTCGAAGAGGTCTAATACAAGCCTCTTAGCATTCATTCATCGCATAACACTAAAAACATAATGAATTTAAAACTTTCTTTACCAAGAAAACATTGCATAAAAAAAATAGCAAGCGGAAGACTTTCTAGACTTTATACATGATGTCTCATAACCATCTAATACTTTAGAGTACAAAATTCGGGACTAATCCCGTACACAACTTAAACAATACTAAAAAGACATAAAAGAACATATTGGGTATTGTCCTCGAATCTATGAGGACTCACCAAGTCTTCATCTTCAACACTTAGAAACCTATCAAATAGCCATGACATGTCATCATCTCCAAATCCCTACACTTTAGTCCAAAAAGGGAAAGAAAGGGGTTAGCACAATTAAGTACTAAGTATGGAGACCATGCAAAAACATGCCAAAAAGGACATTTTCAAGGAAGTAAATGCTTTCATATCATTTTGATAAAACCTTCACTTCACAAGTATAAGAGACATAATACAAGTCAACATTAACATATAAGACCATAGCCAACCATACATATACTCAACATATGTCCATATACAATCCATGCTTAACTTTAAAAGAACACATGTCATTTCATTACCATAGGACCTCTACCTAATATAACCTTAAGACACACTTGAGTGAGACAAGAAGTGACCGCCCATACAACCTCTTCAAGCACACTTAAGTGTTTCCCCAAGATTACCTTAGATAAGGACATTTCCTTTACAACATAACATCAATAGACCAACATTCTTTAAGAAACCATTTTGGAGACATTCAAGCACATAAGGGGACTTTCACATAATAGTCGTTAGACTTAGGGAACTCACTTTAGTATCTTCAAAGCCTACTCGTGCCATGTGTAGATAGCATCCCATACTACTACCTACACGTTGTAGAACCTATCCAATAACTAGAGTGCACATCCCACATGATGGGAATAGGCATTAACCGACATAGACCATGCAAGCTAGACATGGAATCCGGTGTCATAAAACCCTACACCGTGGAAGGTGTTCTACTTGCCAAGGGTAGAACTAGGACACATCCCATGTAGGCACATGGTTTAGGGGATATCCAAAGATGTTCATTGTACTCTTGCCTCATACTCGGGAGAGCTACCATCTTAACCATATCCACTCGGTGCTTAGCCTTAGTTCCCATAGAGTAATTTCATTCACATGTATGTCCTAGAGAGGGCACCATCATTAGGTCTACCGACCCATAGCACATCTACCAAGAAAGGCACCACAAGGATCTACCGATCAAGGTTCATTAAGGATAGCTCATTAAATCCCCATGGAAGGGTGCCTTTGGCCTACTGATTCTTCATTGAAGGGTGCCTTAAGCCTACCGGTCCAAGGTTCATCATTTCACATATGAGGAGGGCTACCACCATTAGGTCTACCAACCCCATGGTTATACATTCACATAGGGTTCTAGACTTCATCATGAAGGGGCACCAACTTTAGGTCTACCGGTTCAAGTCATAGTCTAAAATGCCCCATTAGTCATTCATAGAAAGGGCACCATGCTTAGGTCTCACCGATTCTAGACATTCATTCATTTATGAAGAGGCACCAACTCAAGGTCTACCACTTCAATACAATAAGACTTTAAGTCAAGATACATTCATTTCTCAAGAGAAGGATGCCTAAGCCTACCAAGTCAAGAGATCACATTCTAAAGCTTTCATGTATCAAGAAGAGGTACTTAAGTCTACCAATTCAAGACACACATTTTCATTTAAGGATACTTCATAATCCAACATCATTTCATATATACATCATGAGAAATCATACTTTAACTCACAATGCTATCCACTTTACATAGGATCATCACAAGATCACATAAAACTCATTCACATCATACCTTCACATATAGCTTCACATAAAACTCATTCACATCATTCCTTCACATATAGCTTCACATAAAACTCATTCACATCATTCCTTCACATATAGCTTCACATAAAACTCATTCACATCATTCCTTCACATATAGCTTCACATAAAACTCATTCACATCATTCCTTCACATATAGCTTCACATAAAACTCATTCACATCATTCCTTCACATATAGCTTCACATAAAACTCATTCACATCATTCCTTCACATATAGCTTCACATAAAACTCATTCACATCATTCCTTCACATATAGCTTCACATAAAACTCATTCACATCATTCCTTCACATATAGCTTCACATAAAACTCATTCACATCATTCCTTCACATATAGCTTCACATAAAACTCATTCACATCATTCCTTCACATATAGCTTCACATAAAACTCATTCACATAATTCCTTCACATATAGCTTCACATAAAACTCATTCACATAATTCCTTCACATATAGCTTCACATAAAACTCATTCACATAATTCCTTCACATATAGCTTCACATAAAACTCATTCACATCATTCCTTCACATATAGCTTCACATAAAACTCATTCACATCATTCCTTCACATATAGCTTCACATAAAACTCATTCACATAATTCCTTCACATATAACTTCAAAT
>NW_006239005.1:1717359-1718530 GCF_000226075.1 Solanum tuberosum | reverse complement strand
GGTAGACCTAATTCATTTTGAGCTAAAAGATATGACCATTTAAAGTTGACCCTCACTCCTAACTTAAAACTAAAAACTGTTTTTAGGGGACTGTTTTGAGGGTCTCGGTTCTAAATGATTTCATGACCTAGCTTAAGGTCTTGCTAGCTTATAAAGGTGATTAATCAACTAGCTAATCAACCCCTTAAGTCTTTTAACAACACTCCAAACTTCAACGACAAGACCCTTACAACTCACTAGTTCGAACGACTAGTTTCCGGATGTCACAGTCATTTCTCATCATTTCATCAAGTTCTCAACTCCAAATTCACATGTGAGGCTCTAGTTTCACTAGTTCGTTTTTAGGGTCGTTACAAGTGTGGCCCATATAGAAGATGAAAAGAAAGAGTTGGTTTGTGATGTGCATAGGTTGGCTCGGCTAGGTGTTCAACTAATGGATTCCACCAAGGGTCGTGTCATGGTTAATAATGGGTCTGAATCGTCCTTTGTGATGGATGTGAAGGCTAAGCAAAGCCTTGATCCTTTATTTGTTGAATTGAAAGAGTCGGTGCTCAAAAAGTCCGTGGAGGCTTTCTCCCGAGGGGGAGATGGGGTACTTAGGTACCAAGGTCGATTATGTGTTACAGATGTTGATGGGTTGAGGGAGCAAATCTTAGAGGAGGCTGATAGTTTTCGATATTCTATTCACCCGGGAGACACCAAGATGTACCGTGATCTACGGGAAGTCTATTGGTTGGTGGAATGGTATGAAGAGAGATATTGCAGGATTTGTAGCCAAATGTCCTTATTGTCAACAAGTTAAGATTGAGCACCAAAGTCCAAGAGGCTTGCCAAAAATATTCCTATTCCTACTTTGAAGTGGGAAGATATGAACATGGATTTTATTGTGGGTTTGCCTCGCACCCGAAGGCAGAATGATTCTATTTGAGTCATTATTGATAGGATGACAAAATCAGCCCACTTTATTCCCGTCAAAGCTTCTTATTCAGTGGAAGACTATGCTAAACTATACATAAGAGAGATAGTGAAGTTACATGGGGTTCCTTTGTCCATTATTTCGGATCGGGGTACTCAATTTACTTCACACTTTTGGAAGTCATTCCAAAAAGGGCTTGGTACCTAGGTAAAGCTTAGCACCGCTTTTCACCCTCAAACGGATGGTCAAGCGGAA
>NW_006239005.1:1680853-1717161 GCF_000226075.1 Solanum tuberosum | reverse complement strand
CTCCTTTTGAAGCCTTGTATGGTAGGAGATGTAGGTCCCCGATTAGTTGGTTTGAGGTAGGTGATATTGCTCTTATTGGTCCCAAATCGATTTATGAAGCTATTGAGAAAGTTCTGCTCATTAGAGAGAAGTTGAGAATGGCCCAAAGTCGGCAAAAGTCTTATATCGATGTGAGAAGATGGGACCTAGAATTTGAAGTTAATGATTGGGTCTATTTGAAAATCTCACCCATGAAGGGTGTGAGGAGTTTTGTCAAGAAGGGGAAACTTAGTCTCCGGTATGTAGGCCCATATCAAATTTTAAAACGTATTGGGAAAGTTGCCTATGAGTTGGATTTTCCAAATGAGTTTGGCCCGGTTCAACCAGTAATTCATGTTTCTATGCTTAAAAAGTGTATTGGAGATCCGGTGTCCATTATTCCCTTAGAAGGGTTGGGAGTTGACGAAAGCCTTTTATATGAAGAAGTTCCAGTAGAAATCCTAGACCGGCAAGTCAAGAGATTGAGGAATAAGGAAATAGCTTCCTTTAAGGTTTAATGGAGGAATCATCTAGTTGAGAGTGCTACTTGGGAGGCCGAGGCCGATATCCTCATTTTTTCCCTTCTACTCCTATTCAAGCTTGAGGTAATTTGTTCCTCTTGAGTTTTAGTGTTTTGGAAGTCATGTGTGTTGTATGAGGTTTTCCATGATTTCCTTATGTTATGCATGTTCTTGATGAAATTCATGTTTAGTAAGAAAATGAGTTTTCATAATTTATGTTCCTCATGTTGTTGTGCATTTAGTATGAGTTGCCTATTTGACTTCATGAGATGAGTTGATGAACATGCTTTAGTATGATTTGAGAAGTAATTGTTTATTGGCTCCATGATGTTATGTTGAGCATGATTTTAGTTGGAGAAGGTAATTCCTCCTATGAATATGAGAAATATTGAGTTTCATGCATATGGGTTGCTAGATGTAATTCCTACTTCCTTGTATTGCATTGATGATGTTTTAGATGGAGTTGAAGTTTCCTCCTTTTGAGTTGTGCATTTTTTTTTATGTTTCATGCATGTTGGACTGCTAGTTTTGAGTCTTTAATTTCGTAAGGTGTCTAGATCGTCATATGAGGACGAATGTTTCCAAGGGGGAGATAATGTAACATTCTGAAAACTAGTAGGCTAAACTAGGGCTTGACGTGAAGGTTAGAGTCGTAAATAACTCCCAGTACTCAATATACTTGTTTTTGAGTTAAAACGTCAAGGTACGACCCCCCAAGGACCATCCATGGGTCCTTGAGGAGGACCCTTCAAAATGTGAAAAAAATGGTGCATGGGCAGTCCACCCACGAGGGGGAACCATGACTAGTAGGTGGACCCACGCCTCGTGGGTGAGGGCCATTGGTCAAGTCCCCAAAAACCATGCCTCAGAACCCCTACCACGACTTGCCAGCACGGGCCGTGGGTCCTCCCACGGTTCATCAGTGGTGGGCGTAGATGGGCCCTGGGAACTGCCATTTGACAGTTATACTTAGGGGTGTTTTGGGGTTTTCCTTTTTTAGTAAATGTTAAGTGATGTCATTTTACACTAAATTAAACTAACTACATAAGGTTTTTAAGTCCCTAAACTAACTCATCCAAATCATAATTTCTAAATCCCAAATCAAAATCAACTATTCCCCCAAAAAACTCTCTCTAGAACTCGAAAGAGGATGAAGAAGAAAGGTAAAGCTAGGGTTGAAAGAACAAGATTTTTCACTCAAATTAGTTGGATTTCTTCAGTAAGGTATGGTAGTCCTTAATCCATGGATAGTTTTCATCCATGGAGTCCCTCCAAAACCCTCAATTTTAAAGCTAGATATCCCAAAATTAGGGTTTGACTTCAATCTCATTGATTCCTTTCAAATTAATTTTTATTGATTGAATTATGTTTAATTATGGATATATTAATGATTTTATATGGTTTTATGTTGAATTCCCCAAGAATCCATGAATTCCCCAAGAATCCATGAATTCCCCTATTTCTCAATTTAGATCTCAAAGTGTGGGTATTGATTGATGCAAGTAGAATATGATAGAATTATGCATCTAGTAATTGAACTACTTGAATTATGTTATCATCCATGTATAATGTAGTAATTCTAGATGTGTTGATTGAATATGTTTATGATCTAATTGTTGTGTTGTTGGATGATTATCCTCGTGTACACACTTATGTATGAATATGATATGAAGTGGGAGGTTTCCTCACAATTATGATGATTCTAAGGTTGAAGGCTATTCTCACCTATTGAATCTATGAGTTATCTTATGAATTATGTTGGATTGAGTGTCAATGCATTCTTCCATAAATATGAACTTAAGTCAAGACTTAATATGTACTCCATGCGAATTCTGCTTAGCACCGAGTGAATATTGAATATGAGATCGAAGCTCCCCTGCTAGAAAGGGCAGGTTTCTAGAAAGTATCTCCTTGAGATGGAAGCTCCCACGCTAGAAAGGGCGGGTTTCTAGTAAAAATCTCGTTATCCCATAAACTATGTGCCCCCATAGGTTATTTAGCCAGTGGATCCACCTAAAAGCTAATATGATTATGGTCTTACCTTAGGCAAGTAGGACAACCCTTTTGGGTGTGGGTAAGACCGGATTTCATGATAAGCTCACATGGTCTATGTCGGTTAAGGCTTTTTCCCAATATAATAAGAATATTAAATATGAACTATGGCTACTCAAGAAGCTTTGCCTAGCATGGGTAGGATTATGGGGTCCTATTCAAGCATTGCACAAGTATGCTTTGAGGGTAGTTATGGTATGTTCCTATTATGATATGATGATGTATGAGTTGATTATGCTTATAACTTATGCTTTTACATTATCTTCAAAATGATGTTTTAAACTAATAAATGGCATGAATTTAACTAAAATGTACTTTTTAGCATGTTTTTCATGATTTTGTGCATGATTATCATACTTAGTGCATTTTTGTACTAACTCATATTTTCCTACATTTTTCCCAAGTGTAGGGTCCGGTTCTTAAGGTGGTTATCCTTTGATTCGAGCTTGGATTTGACTGTTTTTCTTGCTTGTGGTGAGTCCTCATGATTCGAGGACGGGAGATTCACTTTGAGTTTCATTCTTATATTTTCATTTTCGGATTATGTTGGTTTGGATTGAGTGTCAATGTATTCTTCAATAAATATGAACTTAAGTCAAGACTTAATATGTACTCCCTGCGAATTATGCTTAGCACCGAGTGAATATTGAATATGAGATCGAAGCTCCCCCACTAGAAAGGGCGGGTTTCTAGAAAGTATCTCCTTGAGATGGAAGCACCCACGCTAAAAAGGGCGGGTTTCTAGTAGCAATCTCCTTATCTCATAAACTATGTGCCCCCATAGGTTATTTAGCTAGTGGATCCACCTAAACGCTAATATGATTATGGTCTTACCTTAGGCAAGTAGGATAACCCTTTTTGGTATGGGTAACACCGGATTCCATGATAAGCTTACATAGTCTATGTCGATTAAGGTTTTTTCCCAATATGATAAGAATATGAAATATGAACTATGCTTACTGAAGGAGCTTTACCTAGCATGGGTAGGATTATGGGATCCTATTCAAGCATTTCACAAGTATGCTTTGAGGGTAGTTATGGTATGTTCCTATTATGATATGATGATCTATGAGTTGATTATGCTTATGACTTATGCTTTTCCATTATCTTAAAAATGATGTTTTAAACTAATAAATGGCATGAATTCAACTAAAATGTCCTTTTTAGAATGTTTTTCATGATTTTGTGCATGACTATCCTACTTAGTGCATTTTTGTACTAACCCATATTGTCCTACATTTTCTCCAAGTGTAGGGTTCGGTTCTTAAGGCGGTTATCCTTTTATTCGATCTTGGATTTGACTTTTCTCCTTGATTTTGGTGAGTCCTCATGATTCGAGGATGGGAGATTCACTTTGAGTTTCATTCTTATATTTTTATTTTCGGATTATGTTGTTTTGGGATGTGTCCCTTTTAATTGGAACTACTGTAATAGATGACTAATTGAGACAAGTCTAGACTTCCGCTTTGCTTATATGAAACTCTTAGGACTTAAATGCATTTTTACTCTTATTGTTCTATTGCTTTATGTTATGATATGCTAAGTGGCTTACATGGTGCCCTTTCGGGGTTCTATGTGCCTTGTTACGTCTAGAGGGTACCCTTGGGGTGTGACACTACAATCCATAGGTAGGGAGTCATGGAATTCGGGTGAGAAATTTGGAAAATGAAAACTCTCAGATGTGTTCCTATGGACCAACATGATGGTCTGTAGGTGGGGGTATTGGGCTGTAAAACATGGCTCGTAGATGGAGATCTAGACTTCGTGATTTTGGGTGACCTCAGGTTTACGTTTGTAACTATGGACTATATAGGTCCCACGATCCATTTCCCAAGGTTCGTAAGAGTGATAAGGAGATTTGAAGGAATTTTGGACTAGGGTTGTACGGTCGATACCTACAGCTCATAAAAGAGTCTACGGTCTATAGGAATAGGATCGTGGAAATGGACTCATAAGTTGGTCTCCAGAAACTTGATCTATGGATAATCAGGACTATCCATATAGACTTGTATGGACCGTAGGTGCTTTTCAATAGTTTTTAGTTCAGGGTTAATTGGGTCTTTTCCTATCGTTTTAACTCTTAAACTATATCATTTCTAGCATATTTCTAAGTTCTATGACTGATTTTTCCTTCAAATTATCCCATTCCCTCTCATTCACTAAAAACCCCAAAATCCCCCGGGGTCTTCTTCTTCAAATTCTCTCCAAGGATCTCAAAGGAAATCTAGGGTTCTTCAAGCTCCAAGTTCTCTTCTCCAATTCCAAGACTTAGATTCATAAAGGTATTTGGGAAATTCATCAATGGATCCCTTTCCATACATTAAGTCATATGAAATTTTCAAACTCTCTTTTAGGATTTCATCCGAAGTCTGGGGTTTTATATGATTCTTTAGGGGTTCACTTATTTATGATTCAATTGATTATATTAGATCTTATTATGCATGATTTGATTCATCTTACATATTTTCAGTTCTTTTCATATGAACCCATGTTGTATGCCTATTTTATGATTATAATGGAAGCTTTGAAATTATGTATGCAAAAGAAATTGCAGTGACTATGATTTTAGGGTACTTTTGAATAAAGTATCTCATGTTTTTATGAACATTAGGTTGATTCCGATTGAAGTATTCGTATTATGAAAAGATTAGCATGATGTAGATGCTTTCGATTATATATCTTTAAAACATCAATTATTCAATGAAATCATTGTATTTTAAATGAACTATTCTTATGATTTACGAGTTTTTATAATTGAGTTGGTGTTACTAGATTCTCACCATTTTAAAGACTAAAGAGATATGAATATGATATTATTCTTTATGAATTTTCGTTGGGAGTTTACTTAGCACCGAGTGGATTTGGGTGATTCCCAAAGTCTTTGAACTACGTGCCTCCGTAGGGTATCCCTATTGGATAATTAGCTAGTGGATCCACCTAAGCTTAAGTATATGGTCCTTACCTTGGTAAGTAGGACAAAAAAAATTCGGTGTGGGAGTAAGACACTGTATTCTATGTTATAGCTCACATGGTCTATGTCGGATAATGATAAACATCCCACAAAAAATATGATTGGGTACTTAGCTTATGTTTTATACATATGTCATGACTTTTATATTGCATTAATCTTGCTATGTGATTTATGACTTTATGTTATTATGATTTGGTATTTTTCACTATGTCCTGCATTATGTGTCTATATTATTTTATAATATAAGGTTCGACATTCCTCCATCCGACCATGGCTAGATCGGATTGACTCAGCATTGTTAGAAGATTGATGAGTCGTTATGGTTTGAGGGCATGGACATCATCAGTTTTTTATGATCTTTTCAGTCATTTCAGTTTTCAGACTATTTCGTGAGCTAAGGATCTTGTCCTAGCCACATTTATGATTAGTAGAGGCTTGTTGTTAGATTTAGTAGATTTTTGCTTATTCAGTCATGTTCTTTGATTTTGGCATCTCATATGTTGTCAATGTTGAGACTTATATCTCTCTTTCATGCTTATATTATTTATCTTAGTGTCATGCTTATGTCAAGTGACTTGTTTAGGGTCTCTCGAGATCCTATTTGTTATGTCATGTCTAGAATGTACAATCTCAAACTTTACCTTAACAACTAAGCACCATTATTGTGCTTTTATATTTTGGTGATAGTTTTATCATTTATTTAAAGAGGTATGTCGATATTCTCATATATTATAATTTATCTAAATTGAAAGATCACCAAAAAAATATGATCAAAATTTACGAATCTATTTCATTTTAGATCAAGAGTTAACTCCAACAAAATCTTGCATAGAACCTATAATTGAGCGGTCAACCAAATTTAAAACTCATTTATGATCCAGTTCAATAGATAACTTAGTATTTAAGTGATATTAAATTTATTAATAATAAGAAATCAAAATTTTGATTAGTAACATATCCTTCTGTCAAAATATATGTTACACGTTTTTTAAATCAGTCCCAAGAAGAATGACACATTTACATATTAATTATAATTTGACTTTAAACTTTTATTCGACCACTAATAAAATGTCTTACTACAACACATTTCTTTATGACTTATTTAAACCATAATATTTCGAAAGTATTCTTTCTTAGACCCCTTATTTAGTCAAACGCCATCACTAAATTGAGACGAAGAAAGTAACATTTTAGGGCATATAAAAAAGAAATTGATGATCAACATTGCAACTTAAACTACGTCCATATAATTGTAACGTTGGTGTATCGGGATTTTACCTTTCTTTTGATTATTTTTAACAAAGGATTATACAGTTCTTGAGTATGTTTTTAGGTGATATAATGGTATTTTGTGTTATATGCAGAAAATAGATTGTGGATGAAAAAATTGAAGTTTGAGCCGAAAATGGCCAAGTAGTGATCCATGAAAGAATATAACAAATCGTGGAATCAAACCACGAGTCATCTTATCACTCCTGACTCGTGGTTGACTTGTGGCTGCATGCAAATATTTGACCTAAAGATGAAGAATACAATTGTCTCCACTTATTTTATCTATTGTCGATCAGAATGAAAGTCCATGATGTGGCAACATAAGGCTTTTATAGTTTGTTTAGGATATGATTGATACTTATAAATAACTATTTCAATTTATCTATTTAAATGTGCTATACTACGATTGGTTGAGAATCACTGCCTCTTATTTTCATTAGAACAATATTTGATAGACAAGTGGCTTGATATTTTATTTTGTAATACAAGTTTCAATTTTCTTTACTAGTTTTCATCAGATCATAATGAATAATATTAATTTATCATTGATTGTTGTTCACAAGATCATGAGCAACTGAGTTTCATAAATACGATTGTAGAAACCATGATGAATTAACAAAATATAATAATGATTCTAAACGGTTATTGTGCATGTATTTTCAATCCTTTCGTATTATTTATTTTTAAACAATTGTAATATTAAAACTCACCACAAATCTTGACTTGCTTAATAATAGAAGTATAGATTACAAAAATGGGTTAACAACAAATATTTGAAATGTCTAATCCTCATCTTATGACTTGAGCTTTTACTAGAAAAGTCAATATGAAACAAATGATGAGGGTTATTATTCAAACATTCATAGATCTAAAGGCGCTAGATGGAGTGGTATTCTTCTAATTAGGTCAAATAGATGTTAGATAAATCATAGTTGTCAATTTTGTATGAATAACACCGGAATAGATCATTATCCAAATAGACCTATTATCGTTATGAAATCATGGGGAACTTAATCCTAGTCTTTTCTCTTGTTTTTATAGAAATAAATACTTGCAAATACTAGTTTAAATTCTAAAGTTAAAATGACTATGTTTCATATTAAAAATCTCCTTTGGAATAACGATTATTAGTTGAACCAACACCATTTATTTATTTCTCATATTATTTCCTATGCGATGTGAACCTAACCATATTGAATTTTATATTTGATAATGATCATTTATATCTTTTTGGAGTTGTAATTTTTGAGGAACTATTTATCCATGAACCGACTGATTAAGCCAAACTTTGCCGTGCTGCGACATTAAATCATGATCTACTCGAAAGATATCCCGAGATTTAGAATATATTAGGTGTAAAAATAGAAATACAAAAATATGAGTCATGCCACGACTTAAAATAAGGTGGTTTGTGGGAGGTAAACCACCTTACTAATGGCTAAAATGAGTGTTCTTACAAGTTTTGAGAAAGTATGGCAAAAAGGAATCACATATGGCACCAAAATGTATTTAAAACGGAAAAAAATCAAGTATATACTAGCATCGCATTGTGTATCCCATGTCCTTGTGCAAAGGCTTGTGTCGCAAATGTCTCTAAACTAGAGTTTTAAGACGAAAAAATAGGAGAGGCTAGTAATTAGGGTTGGAGAGTGTACTCACAAGGTCTACAATGGACCTTGCGTTGTGCCCTTCACTGTCCAGAAAAAAATTTCACTTAAAATTTTGGGTCAACCAATCTAAAACCCTTATTTTATAACTCCAACTATTCAACATTTTACACCTCCCTTGTGCCGCACTCCACTAATTTCTCTCAAGAGATTTTCAAAGCATGTTCCAATTCCTTCAAATCATCTTCAATCTATTACAAAATGCTTCAATGAATGATTTTATTGAACTATGCTAAGGATTCTTTAATTTAAAGGTTTTTTTTTTGCAATTACCCTTACTTTTTATCCTAGTCCTTTGATTTTCTTTCAATTTTGCATTGGACATGCATTATTTATTATAAATTTGTGTTTTTTTGGTTAAAAACATTGATAAGCATTGAAAACCAAAGCGGGGATAGGAAAACATGAAGCTAGGGTAACAATGAGCTTAAATTGTGAATTGCTTGATTATCTTATAAGGTTGATATATATTACTACAATATCATTGGCAATGGTTACTAGTGAATACATGCAAACAGTTAGGGAACTCTGAGTACCTAACTAATTATAAACCTAACACCATGCTAACAAACTAAGTGTGTGGTAACCATTTTCAATTTCACATTGCTAACTATCAGAACTTAATTCTAACAAGTTATTTGTTGTTTTGACTTCACAATCACCATTTCATCACATCAAGCAACAGTCAAAGTTAATATTAGCACTAAAAGGTCCTGACATGGACAAACCTTGCAATTGAACACTCCATCATTTGCTCTCAAATGAGAGAGTAGACATGGACAACCTTGCAACTGAATTCACCCGTACTTTTGAGAGGGTACATGACCTTGGTCTTTATTTTGCTTTCAAAAACTAGGGGTGAAACCTCGGCTTAGTGAGGGGAATATACGCAAACTGGAACCTGTGAATGACCAAGGCCATCTAGTGGATTTTACAACCACATACTTTAACGAGTATCTGCATAGTCTAGCAGTTGACTCATGGCCTTTGAAAGGATTGAGCAAAAGGCTACCATATCGGGAGATTCACCACACTCTAAGCAGGACACAATGAGGTGCTAGATGGATCCAACACCAGTTAACAAGGAGGCACCAGACCTTTCCCTACACACATTTCCAACCTTTATCTAATAAGTAGAACCTTTCTCATAGCCTCATGCATGAACTCGATGCATATCAAAGCGACCTCACAAACTTCAAACCAACCAACAAGAAGCCTACACCTCATACATGGAAAGTCTCAAATGATCCATATGGATACTTGAGTGATAACTATTATTATAAGCAAACTCAATCAAAAGAAAATGGTCATCCTAATTACCCTTAAAGTCAATCACACAAGCTCTAAAGATATCTTCCAAAGTATGAATAGTACACTCGGCTTGTCCATCAGTCCGAGGATGAAAAGTTGTTCTAAGTTTCATTTGAGTACCAAGACCCTTTTGAAACGACTTCAAAATCTGAGAAGTAAATTGAGTATCACGATCGAAGATAATGGATAAAGGCATCCCATGCAACCTCACCATTTCTAGAATATAAAGCGTAGCATAGTCTTCGACTGAAAATAAAGCCTTCACTAGAAGAAAATGAGCCAACTTAGTCATTCGGTCCAACATGACCCAAATAGAATAAAATTGGTGATGAGTACGAGGTAAACACCGTAATGAATTCCATAATTGAGTCTTCCCACTTTCAAGTAGGAATGCTAATGTCTTGAGCCAAACCACCTGGTTTATGATGCTCAAGTTTCACTTGTTGACAATTAAGACACTTAGCCTCAAATTCTATGATGTCTTTCTTCGTCTCATTCCACCAATAGACCTCCCGAAAATCATGGTACATCTTGATGGCTCCCGGGTGAATAGAACACCGAGAATTATGAGCTTCCACTAAAATTTGATTTCTCAACTCATCAACATTCAAAAATTAGAACACACAATTGACCTTGGTAACAAAGGACACCATCTTCTCCTTTAGAGAAAGCCTCAATGGATTTTTCGGAAACTAACTTCTTCAACTCAACCAAAATAAGATCAATATCTTGCTTAGCCTTCACATCCGAAACAAGAGACAATTTTGAACCATTTTGAACAATGACACCACAATCTTGTTAATCAACCAAGAGAACACCCAATCGAGTTAGTTTATGAACATCACAGACTAACTCTTTTTTTACCATCCTCTACATGAGCAACACTATCCATCTATAATTGGCTAAGGGCATCGGCAACTACATATGCCTTACCCGGATTATAAAGAAACTCATGTCATAATCTTTTAAGAACTCAAACCACCTCCTTTGGCAAAGATTCAAATCCTTTTGTGTGAACGTATTTTTCAAACTCTTGTTATCGGTGAGCACATCCACATAAACATCATAAAGATAATACCTCCAAATTTTCAAAGCAAATACCATCGCCGCTAACTCCAAATCATGAGTCAGATAATTCTTTTCATTCATGTTCAATTGCCTTGAAGCATAAGCAATAACTGCCCCATGTTGCATAAAAAAATGACTAAGATAGATTTGTGAAGCACCACAATAAACCATAATATCATGTGATCATTCCTGTAATTTCAATATTGGGGCTGAAGTAAGTTTATCATTCAACTGTCAGAAACTTTTCTCACAAGCTTTGGACCGTTGAATTTCACTTTCTTTTGAGTCAACGTAGTCAAAGGCAAAACGATATAGGAATATCCTTCCACAAACCTTCTATAGTAACTGATCAAATCCAAGAAACTCTGAATATCTAAAATGAATAGAGGTCTAAGCTTGTTCGTAACCACCTCGATCTTCTTAGGATCAACTTGAATACCCTCTACGGAGATAATATGGCCAAGGAATGCAACAAACCTCAATAAAAACACACATTTGCTAAACTTAGCAAATAATTGACGATCCTTGAGAATTTACAGCATAATTCTTAGATGCTCAACATGTTCATCCTCGCTCCACGAGTAAACTAAAAATATCATCATTAAACACGATCACGAACATATCGAAAATATTATTTGAACACCTTATTAAATGGATCCATGAACGTCGTTGGGGCATTAGTCAAACTAAATGACATCACTAAGAACTCATAGTGACCATACCGAGTTTGAAAAGTCATCTTCGGAATGTCACTTTCTCTTACTCTCAACTAATAATAACCCGATCGAAGATCAATATTTAAGAAAAAAAATCACACCTTGGAATTGATCAAATAAGTCATCAATCCTTAGAATATGATACTTATTATTATAGTGACCTTTTTCAATTGTCGGTAGTCAATACACATTCGGAGTGAACAATCCTTCTTTTGAACAAACAATACCAGAGAACCCAATAGAGAGATACTCGGTCTAATGAAACCCTTATCCAACAAATCCTTCAATTGATCCTTTAGTTCCTTAAGTAAGATAAGGAGGAGCAAAGATAGGTTGCGTATCTGGGAGTAGGTCAATACCAAAGTCTATTTCCCTTTCGGTAGGAACACCAAAAAGATCATCAGGAAATACTTACAGAAACTTATTTACAATCACAACTGACTCAAGAGTAGGGGTTTAAGATTTTGTATACCTAAACCGAACAAGGTGATAGATACAACCTTTAGAAATCATTTTTCTAGCCTTTAGGTAAGATATGAATTGATCCTTAGGCGCTAAATTTCCCTCTTTCCATTTTAAGATAGGTTTATTTGAAATCTGGAATGTGACCAATCGGATCCTACAATATATGGAAGCATAACAAAAATGAAGACAATCTATCTCAAGAATGACATCGAAATCTAACATATCAACCTCTACAAGATCAACATGAGTGACTCTTTGAGAAACTAAAACTAGACAATTTCTACAGACTCGTTTAGCAACAATGGATTCACCAATATGTGTAGAGACTAAAAAAGTTTCTAAAAGAATTTTGGGAACGACATCAAATCCCATAGCCACATAAGGAGTCACAAAATATAATGTAGCACGTGGATCAAGCAAAGCATATACATCAAAATGAAAAACTTTCAACATACCGGTCACAACATCTAGAGAACCCTCATGATCATATCGAGTCTGAAGAGCATAGAACCTATTCTGACGAAGAGCACCACCCAAACCAGAACTATTAGGCTGAGTTTGATAGCCATCCTTAACCTTGCCAGCTTACACGGGATAATCCCTTACCTTATGACCACTCTTCCTATAACCATTGTAAATATTTGTACCGGCTAAGCACTTTCTTGAGTGACTCTTGCCACACTTTTGGCAAGAGGGAATAAAAGGTCCACTACCACCACCTCCTTGAGACTTAGGGTTAGACACCCTATCTTTGTTGAACTTTAGAGCCAAAACATTTGAAGAATTTTGACCGGAGAACTTCTGTTAGAACTGAGAATGTCTATGTCCATCCTACCTAGAATGAGAGAAGTCACCACCACCCATTCTCGCCCTCTTTGACTCTCTAGCCTTCTCATTTATCTTCTCATCCCCTATATGTTCTCTAGGTATCATCAAACGTGAGATATCCATCTCCTTAATCAACATGGAAGTTCGGCACCCTTTGACCACCATCGCAGACACTCCCGACACAAATTTACTTATCTTTGCCCTAGAGTCGACAACTATGATATAAGCATACTTAGATAATTGAGTGAACTTCAATGCATACTATTTCACACTCATATTCCCTTGTCATAGGTTGATATACTCAAGCACTTTCGCTTCCCTCATCTCAAAAGGAAAGAATCTATCAAGAAAAGCCCATTTGAGTTTCTCCCAATCAAGAAGAACCACATAATTTCTCTCTCTTCTTTCCATTGATTGAACCATACTTGAGCAATACCCTTAAGTTGGTAAGCGTCTAATTTTGCCTTTTCCACCGGTGTAACTCCCATAATCTTCACGATCTTGTAGATCTCTTCGACTTGGGGATCTTCCTCAACTTTGGACCCATAAAACTTTGAGGGATTCATCACAGTGAAGTTTCTTACCTTTGTTGCCACCATACCCACAATTGGGTTCACAAGAGAAACAACCTTTCTACCAACTTGGGTCGTCATATCTTGAGCCAACATTTGGAAAGCGGCTTGAAACTCAGCATGTGACACTTGCTCAACCAAAGGATCAATCAGCACTTGAAGAACCTCGGGCTCCACATTATCACCCATATTCCTTCTTGTGTTAGCTCTTCGAGGAGGTATATCCTGAAAAGCATTGAACATGAGTTAGGAAGAAGACCTTTATAAAGTTCAACTCTGTCGTATGACTTCAGAGTAATGAAAGAAGTGAAGTTTCCTAAACGCTTTGTAGGATCCTATTCATAAATGTGGAGCACTTCACACTTATGAACAAGACTCTACTCAATATTTGTCAGACATCCTAGGACCTTTTCTAAAACCTTATGCTCTGAATACCAAGTTTGTCACGATCCAAAGTACTCCCTAGACATGACATAGCGTATAATACCCCGAGAGGCCCTACACAAGCCGCTTGACATGTACACAACATAATAATAGAAGATATGAGAAATAAAGGTAAAAAGTCCTATATCAATAAAAGAGTTTTGACATAAAGTGAAAGTCTAATCATAGTCTCGACAAGCCATTCTAAACATCTCAAGAAGTGGTCGGGACCCGTACCCATATACAACATCCAAAAACTAAATACATATGAAAGCAAAGTAAATGTAACATGTTCCTTAGAACATGAGGACTCACCAACTCTTGAACTTCAAATAGTCAAGCCAACTAGCCACGAGTGGGAGGAGGATGATCGTTAGACCCTACATTAGTGAAACAATTCAGGCACAAGTACACATTAGTATCAGAATGTACTAAGTATGGGGGACATGAAATAAAACGTAAAACATGATCATCAGGGGACAAAATCGAAAATATGATATGCATGACCAAGCTAAATAACTGCCAGATGGTTTCTGCGGTCCGTAGAACTTTCTACGGCCCATACTAGTCAATTGTAGAATCAACTTCAGAAACTCAATTTCACCTTATTTCCCACGAGACCAATCTACGAGTCATCGAATTTCCTAAGGTTCGTAGACCCCATCCGTAGAACCTAACTTTTGGTCCAAAATTTCATCAAGTCTGGAACCTTTTTACGAAACCCATCTACGACTCGTCAACCATCCTACGACTCGTCCTGTTCATTTGTAGGTTAAACTTCAGAAACTTAACTTTCCAAAATTCAACACTAGGTGCTACGATTTACTTCCTACGATCCGTAGGTTAGACTTGTAGAACTTTCCTTGGTGCCAAAAATCTGCATTTTCTTTTTTCTTTAGACTTTCCTAATTCCGAGGTGTTACATGCTCCCACACCGAAAAGAGATTCTCCTACTAGTCAAGGTAAGGACCATGTTCTTAAGCTTAGATGGATTCACTAGCTATTGTCCAATCGGGACATCCTACAGGGGGCTGTAGTTCAGGGACCTGGGTAATTGTCACTAGTCTAAGTCGGTGTTAAGTAAACTCCCAAAGGAAAACATGCATAATTATATCATATTCACAATCTTAGTCTTTGAAATGGTAAAAATTTAGTAATACCAAATCATTCACGAAAACTCATAATCATAAGAATAACTCCTTTAAAATATACTGGTTTCATAATATAATTAATTCATAAGAGACACTTAATCGAAAACATCTAAATCATGATAATATTTTCATAATGAGAATACTTCAATCGGAAGCAACCTAATTTCATAAAATTATGTTGACACTTTATTCGAAAGTATCCTTGAATCATGATCTCTTCAATTCATAAAACATGCATATCATCAAAGCATTATTTCATAATCAAAATTGTCATATATCATGAGCTTATGTGAAAATCATGGAAAATATGTAATTATGATCAAATCATGCATAAAAAGATCAATAATGATGAAAAAGCCTTAAATCAATTGAACCCATACATGAATCACGAAACCCTAGAATTTGGGTAAGAATCAAGAAGAGATTTTGAGGTTTCTCCATTGATGAATTTCCCACATACCTTGATGAACCCTAGATTTGAACTTGGAAGAGGAGATTTGAAGATTGAAAAACCCTAGATCACCTTGAGAGAATCATTGGAGAAGAAGACCTGAGAGCTTTTGGAGTTCCGAGAGAATGAGAGTGAATTGGGAGAAATTTGAAGTGTAAAAAATAGTTAAAAGGCTTAGGAATAGTCTAAAAACGACTTAGTTTAGATATTAAAAGAGTAGAAAAAGACTCAATTAACCCTAAAAAATAACTGTTGGAACACTTCTACGGATCCCATGTACAAACTGTACATGAAACTATTGACCGTAGTGGTCTCTCATAGATCCAATTACTGAAAAACCAACATCTTTGACCAAGGACAACAAACCTCAACTGTGATCCGTCAAATACCCCTCGTACTACTCAAGCCTGGAAATCCTCCTAAGTCTAGTACCTCAACCACGAATGGTCATGTACGGTTCATATTTCCATCTACGGGCCATATTGGCCATCCATGCACCAAATTACTGAAAGTCCAAGTTCTAAAGGCCAACTACAACCACTCAACCATGAGTTGTATAATCCATATGTAGATCCAAGGTAATCAAATTTCACCAAGTTTGGAACTCAACCCACAAGCACCATATATGAGTCGTACTTTACTCTACAAATCGTCTTGTTGGTCCGTAAAAACCCATCTGAGACTTGACATTTTCCCAAACTTTGAGGACATCATCCATAACAGCCTTCTACGGGCCGTAAAACTATGTACGGTCCATACTTGGCCTCATACAAACTTGCACCAGCAACTTTCTACTATCTACAACAATTTCTTTCCAAATCAACTTTCCATTTTTGTTATTAGTTGTTTTAACCCCCCCCCCTCCCCCCACCATTTTTTAAAAGAAAAGAAAAATGAATCTCGATTTTATAAATTGTTCATTTTGTTATAGCATACTAAATCCCATGCCAAAAAAAAAAGCGATGAACTAATTTCTCTTGTCGATACTATTATTATTGTCAATTGAAGTAATTTATTAAATCCACTTGTGTAAAATTCTAGGTCTACCACTGCTCGCTTGTCATTTTTGTTTTTTTAAATAAGATAAAGAGATATTTTAGGTGTATGAGGGAGTAACTTGTGAAAAGAGAAATGCTATACTCTTTTTTCTAAAATTAAAAATAAAATGCTAATAAAATAATATGAGAAGGGGTAGATAACGCTTACTTATTTATCATCCACATCTATTATCTTCTTAAATAAAAAAATAATATATACCCGCATCCCCTCTCCTCTCTTCTCCTCCAATCCAGTCACCCTAATCCCATTTTCCTCTAAACCCATCTTCCCCCTTTTCGTCTATATTCTTCAACAATCTCCCAGATTCTTCTGGGACTTCACTATTATTCAGGTTATCTTTCTTTTTACCTAATCTTTTATGTGTTTATATGGCTGATTTATTCATATCTTATAGTTTTCATATTTGGGTCTCTCTTTATTGTTTCAAATTATACTCTTTTTTATTGAAATTCTTGCTTACTACATACGCAAAAGATAAGCTTTTTTTCTAATTGAGTGGTAAATTTTGCAACTTTTTAGCTTATTTTCTTGTTTTTTCAGTTGCTTTGAGTCACTTGTGGGATTATACTGAGTGGGTGTGTTGTTTTCTTGTTAGTTGAGTTGCTTTGAGCTGTTTCTTAGGCTAATTTCTTGTTTTCGATTTCTCTTTGTAAATCAAACTTAAGGATAAGGTAAGATTTGAGAATTTGAAAAATCTTATTTTGTGTCTTACAAGACAATTTTCTTTATCAAGGCTAATTTTTTTAGTAGTATTAGAATGGAATGGGACCAAATTAGAGTGGGGGTAATATAGAGGCTTGTAGGTTGTAGCCAAAATTAATTTGGGACTGAAGCATAGTTGATTGATAGACGTGTGTCTTCAGCTTATACTGAGTGGACTTTGTTTCAATGTTTTAAGAGCTTTGCTTGAACATATTTTGAGTATTGGAATGAGATGGGTTTAAACTGGAGTGAAATGGATAGTGAGGATTTGTATAGCTAGCCAAAACTAGCTTGGGGATTGAGGTTTTAGGTGTTGTAGTACTTATGGTGGGATTCTTGGCTCGTTTGTAGAGTGTCTAAACTAGCTTGGGATTGATAGACGTGTCTTCAGCTTATTCTTTCCTGTACTCTTGTTTGTGTTGTTAGGATTTTGTACTGAAACTGATTAGTTGAATTTTCTTGGGTTATCAGTTTTACAGACCTTTAAGTAGTCTCTCTAGGGTTTACTAAGAGCTGGAAATTTGAATAATCTGATCAAAATTGCTGAGGTTCTTTTAATCATTCTAAAGATCTCTGTAGCTAAGCAGTGAAAGCGGAACAGGGGGGAATCCTCGGACAAATGGTGTTTGAGTTCAATTTTGCAAAAAAGGACCAACAAACCTACCATACTAATGTGTTGCAACAAACTATTAGGGGAGTTTTAAGGAAGAGAAAAATGGGGATAATGCTACACAGTGCTAACCTATTATAACCATGTATTTAGTTTGCAAACCCCACATATTTGTGTGTGTATTGTCCTATTTGTTCAATCTATTCATGAAACCTTGGCTACTCAATCCTGGATTGCGCACGTACTACTCAGCAGCTGCGTAGTGTTTCAGTTCTTATATCTTGGAGGGTAGACTAAATTTGGTTTATGTCATTGAATCATGTTTCACACGGATGGTTACATATTTTGTTACATAGAATCTATAGGTCATGCATCAACTCCTGTTGAGTATGGATACTCTTTTTCTACTTCTTCTGGGGAACTCTCTGTTTCAGTTATCTTTCTGCTAATGCACTGTGCCTCAAAATTTTTAGCTCCCTCTGGATTGGAAAATATGAACCTTCACTTGTTATCAGTTTTTGAATTTGATAATTTGTTGATATGTTGGCTGATTGATGTGTCACTGACTTCATATACTGTTATGGGTTTGTCATCTGGAAGATTTGATATTTTTCGATTATCAGAGGAGAGCTTTTCTTATTATTTTCTTCTCCTGGGCAGGTCCATCATGGCTAGAGCTCTAGTTCAGTCAACAAGCATCCCATCATCAGTTGCTGGTGAAAGGACGACCAAATTCAATGGATCTGGGAAAACAAAAAGAGCTGTGACAATGCTATGCAATGCACAATCATCTTCACTTACACTGAGGGATTTTACAGGATTGCGAGGATGCAATGCAATAGATACACTAGTTAGATCTGGACAAACTCTCCAATCCAAAGTAGCTGCTGCAACTTATGTCAGACGACCACGAGGTTGCCGATTTGTACCAAAAGCAATGTTTGAGCGCTTCACAGAGAAGGCGATAAAAGTCATTATGCTTGCACAAGAAGAGGCCAGACGACTTGGTCACAATTTTGTTGGCACTGAGCAGATCTTGTTGGGTCTAATTGGTGAGGGAACTGGTATTGCTGCCAAGGTTCTTAAATCGATGGGGATCAATTTGAAAGATGCTCGTGTGGAAGTGGAAAAGATAATTGGAAGGGGTAGTGGGTTCGTTGCTGTTGAGATCCCTTTTACCCCTCGTGCCAAGCGTGTTCTGGAACTCTCTCTGGAGGAAGCCCGCCAGCTAGGTATCCTTATTTAATTGTCTATATTTGTTGGATTACCTTTGGGACATGTCTAAGTGGTTCTCCGGTTGAGTCTTATTCTCATGTTGCTTCATTGACACCTTTGGTTTTCTCTTCAGTACCAAATTGGAGTTGTTAAAATGTCATTGATTTTCTTTCTCTTTTGCTTGCTTATCTGGTCTTCTACATGCACCAGCATGATTATTTGTCTAAATATTTATTCCATTTATGAACTGGTTGATTCAGGGCATAACTATATTGGTTCGGAGCACTTGCTACTTGGATTGCTACGTGAAGGTGAAGGTGTGGCTGCCCGTGTCCTTGAAAACTTGGGTGCTGACCCCAGCAACATCCGTACTCAGGCAAGTAGTAGATCTCACATGCTTCCTCTGGGTAGTTTAATATTGTGCTTTTGTGGGAAGTTGGATTGTTTGGCTTCATCATAACCAGAGTTTATTGGTTTTCTTCTTCTTCTAAAAATAGGTGATCCGAATGGTTGGTGAGAGTAATGAGGCTGTTGGTGCTAGCGTTGGAGGTGGAACTTCTGGCCAAAAAATGCCAACACTGGAGGAGTACGGAACAAATTTGACAAAATTGGCGGAAGAGGTAATTTAAAAAATTACATTTGTTATGATATGTGAACAGTTATGAATAATTTAGCTGTCCATTTTTGGTTTCTAGGGAAAATTGGACCCCGTTGTTGGAAGACAGCCGCAAATTGAACGGGTCACTCAAATCTTGGGTCGGCGGACTAAGAACAACCCTTGTCTTATTGGAGAACCAGGTGTTGGCAAAACAGCTATTGCTGAGGGTTTGGCACAAAGAATTGCAAACGGTGATGTCCCTGAAACAATTGAAGGGAAGAAGGTACGTCATGTGTGATCGCTTGCAGAATGTGATGTTTACCTGTGTCCTTTCTTCTCCCATTTGTTGTATCATATGGTGAATCCAGAAGCTGAGCAGGGTCATGCGGGTCCAGTCTAGTGGTATTTTTGATTCACAAGGATTAGGTTCAAATGAATGTGCATTCTATTCTGTCTCCACTAAATTGAAATATGTCAAATATATTTTCAGTGTCTTTGTGTTCTCTTGAAATTTTTTATTTATAAATTCTTCCGTGCTACCTGTTCTCTTGGCATATTTCTTTTTAGTAGACTGATTTGTGGATCTATGCTTACAACTAATTGAGCAAAAACGATTTAGTATCCCTTGTTGAACTTAATTCTTAGCTCAAACTACAAGTGAGAAAGGTCCACCACCTATTTTTGCGAATGTAATCCATCTGAAACTTTGTTGAATGTTTCGTGCTATGATATAGCTACTTTTCTCGTTGTTCCTAAGAGTCGCTTTTTGGCGATAATTAGGTGATAACTCTTGATATGGGATTGCTTGTTGCTGGGACAAAATACCGTGGAGAGTTTGAGGAAAGGCTAAAGAAGCTGATGGAGGAAATTAAACAGAGTGATGAAATAATACTATTTATCGATGAAGTGCACACATTGATTGGAGCTGGAGCAGCAGAGGGGGCCATCGATGCTGCAAACATCTTGAAACCTGCCCTAGCTCGAGGTGAACTACAGGTAAGTTATCCTCCTTCGCTTGTTCTTTCCTTTCTGTTCTTTCTAGAAATTAAAAATGAGAACTAAGAATATTTCTGTTAACAACCCAATGTTCTAGAAGATATATCATTGTTTTAACATGCATTTTACCTCCCCATAAGAAGGTTAAAAATGACTGCTCAGTTAAAGCAGGAGAAAAAACTTCTACATGTAACTCAATAGTATTTACTTGGCTTCTTGTCAGTGTATCGGAGCTACTACACTGGATGAATACAGAAAGCATATTGAGAAAGATCCTGCACTAGAGAGGAGATTCCAACCAGTTAAGGTCCCTGAACCTACTGTTGATGAAACTATACAGATTCTGAAAGGGCTTCGTGAGAGGTATGAGATTCATCACAAACTTCGTTACACCGACGAGGCCTTAGTGGCTGCTGCTCAGCTCTCATACCAGTACATCAGGTATCTAATCTCTACCATGTTCCTATGTCTCCTTATACCTTTTTACTCTCTTCTCGGCTTGAATTGTTGATGCATTGGTACCTTGAAGAAATATGTTTGCCTTAACAGACTGTACACCTGAAGTTCAACTTATTTTATGATAGTAAAGGGTGATAATAGAAGTTGGTTTACTTTTGTTTTATCAGCATCTAATTAGGTTTTTATGCTTGTCTCCAGAAAAGATTATCCTAGATTCCACGATATTGATTTTCGTGTAAAGGTTTTTTTTTTACTGATTCTGCAAAGTGATACATCTTTTCGCTTACGTCTTCACATTTCAGTGACCGATTTCTGCCTGATAAAGCAATTGATTTGATTGATGAAGCTGGTTCTCGTGTTCGACTTCGCCATGCTCAGGCATGAAATGCTCCCTTAGTCTCTCTTTTAATCTGTCATTGCCCTACTATTTGTTGAGTGACAATGCTCTGTTGTTGCTCTCCAGCTCCCCGAGGAAGCAAAAGAGCTCGAGAAAGAGCTTCGTCAGATTACAAAGGAGAAGAATGAAGCTGTTCGTGGTCAAGATTTCGAAAAGGTACTGAGTTTGTTATGTACATCTAAAGAACCCCTTAAAAATGGATGTTGTAGCGTGAACTATTTTCTTATCAAGTATTGTAATTATAGAATTTCCTAATGAGATGGTTTTGGATTAATGGACAGGCTGGGGAATTACGTGATAGAGAAATGGATCTTAAGGCACAGATCACAGCCCTCATAGACAAAAACAAAGAGGTGAGCAAGGCTGAAAGTGAGGCTGCAGATACAGGTCCTCTTGTGACAGAAGCAGATATTCAGCACATCGTCTCTTCTTGGACTGGTATCCCTGTTGAGAAGGTCTCCACTGACGAATCTGACCGTCTCCTAAAAATGGAAGAAACTCTTCACACGCGAATCATTGGCCAGGATGAAGCTGTCAAAGCCATTAGTCGCGCTATTCGACGTGCGCGAGTTGGGCTCAAGAATCCCAACAGGCCTATTGCTAGTTTCATCTTTTCCGGTCCCACTGGTGTTGGGAAATCAGAACTGGCAAAGGCACTGGCTACATATTACTTTGGTTCTGAAGAAGCAATGATCCGGCTTGATATGAGTGAGTTCATGGAAAGACACACGGTCTCTAAGCTTATTGGATCCCCCCCTGGTTATGTTGGTTACACAGAGGGTGGTCAATTGACTGAAGCTGTTAGGCGTCGACCTTATACAGTTGTGCTCTTTGATGAGATTGAGAAGGCTCATCCTGATGTCTTCAACATGATGCTTCAAATTCTTGAAGATGGAAGATTGACAGACAGCAAGGGTAGAACTGTAGATTTCAAGAACACACTTCTCATCATGACATCAAATGTTGGAAGTAGTGTAATTGAGAAAGGTGGCCGTCGTATAGGTTTTGATCTCGACTTTGATGAGAAGGATAGCAGTTACAATCGTATCAAGAGCTTAGTGACTGAAGAATTGAAGCAGTACTTCAGGCCAGAGTTTTTGAACAGATTGGATGAGATGATTGTATTCCGTCAACTCACTAAGTTAGAGGTTAAGGAGATAGCTGATATCATGCTTAAGGAGGTATTTGAGAGGTTGAAAGTTAAGGAAATAGAACTTCAAGTGACAGAGAGGTTTAGAGACAGGGTGGTTGACGAGGGATACAACCCTAGCTATGGAGCACGACCTCTGAGAAGAGCTATTATGAGACTGTTAGAGGACAGCATGGCTGAGAAAATGCTTGCAGGTGAGATCAAAGAAGGTGATTCAGTTATTGTGGACGTTGATTCAGATGGCAATGTGACTGTCCTCAATGGAAGTAGTGGTACTCCCTCGGATCCGGCTCCTGAGCCTATCCCCGTTTAGAACAGGTGATCACATTTTAGCTCAACAGTCTGTCTATCGTCTTTTAGGAGTTCATTTGTGTTGGCCACTAAGCTTTGTGGGGCTTATGAAGCAACTTTTGAGTTTTATCTCTGGGAATGCTCGGGTAAATCTTGCCACGTCGAGAAGGCAGCATCCTTTCTATGTTGAGCTTTAATGATTTTACAGAAATATACTGGATTGGAGATACTGGATTAAGATTGTAGTTGGTCACAAGAAAGTGTTGTATTAACAAGACACTACTTATCAAAAAACATATCTAGTTTATTGTAGGCGACAGTTAAATCGTTGTCCTCGTATCTCTCATCTTATGTCGTTATCTACGTTTACCTCTTTTCTCATTATTATTTGACTCAGATTACAATAGTGATATTTCAGTAATGTTTATATTATGAATGTATTTTCAATATTTCATAAAATCTAAATATGTAGGCTAATTTTCCTCTCCGAAACACCTGGGGAGAGGGAGGACACTATAAATACGAGTTCGGCCTCAAAATGAATATCTTTTGGGCACTTCATGCTAAAAGGATCCTTCCTAAAAACACAAGCTGAAACAAACACTGCGAACTGTCCCAAACAATGTTAACTCTGCTTACTCCACATTTTCAAGTGAACTACAATTTTTTCATTAGCTTTTTACATGAAGGAATATCTCCTCTTCAACAATAAACATGTGTTCTTATTCACTTCACATTTTCTCGTGTCTTTTATCTTCTTCTACTAATATTATATTTTGGTCTTTGAAAATTGATAGTCATGAATCATGTCTCAGGTCTCAACAATTCGAAAGATATATATATATATATATATACTTCAAATTAAAACATCGAGGACTCCAAGAAATTGCGGTCATAAGTCTTGGAGTTGTTCACGTTCAAAGAAAAAAAAATTGTTGTTCACTTCAAAATATCTGAATATTCATATGTTCTTTGTTTTCTATTTGATTTGAAAATGTTTTATAGTTGATCAATTATTATGTTGTTTTTCCTTAATATTAGTTTTTATGTAGTACGTTTGTAGAATTTTAGTAGTTTGAATTTGTCACGTAGTATATTTATTACAATTTTAGTTTGAAGTGAACAACAACTTAATTTCTTACCTTTGAACGCACACAAATCTAAAGGTGACAACCGAAATTTCTTAAAGTCCTAATGTTCTATTTTACAATATTCTTCGCATTTACATACATCAGGTTCAATTAAATACACAAACATTCTTGATTGTTGAGACCTGACAATCAATTTTCAAAGATCAAAATATAATACTAGTAGAAGAAGATAAAAAAGCGAATGAGAAAAAAAATAAAGTGAATAAAAACACATATTTAGTGTTAAAGAAGAGAAGTTCCTTCGCATGAAAAGCTAATAATTCGCCCATTTAAGAGCGAGCTTTCTTAAAATATTTGCGTTGTATTTTGGAGTAGAATAGACGAAGTTATCAATGTTTGAGACAGATAGCCCATTTCTAGGCAAACTGTCATTTTTTTTCTAAGTTTTTAGGAAAAGTACCTTTTGATATGTGGTACCCAAAAAAGTGTTCATTTTGAAACCAAACTCCTACAAGTACTATTGAATTGCTCAACAATTTCTATGGATTTGTTCAGCCAAACCTTTCTTCGAAAATAACGAGTGCATAAGCATCAAGAGTTTCTCTTTGGGACAATAAACACATTTCACAAATATCAACAAATTCATCATAAGAGATCAATTTTAGTCGAGCTCCATTAATGTGTTCATACAATGAGGGAGACGGGGCGGAGGATGGAGATTAACAAAGTAAAGCTTTAAATGATATGGGTACTGCTTAAATAAGTTGGACAAGCAGCAGCCGCTGTCCCAAGGATGGCTGGACACAAAATCCATGCACTATGATGCTTGTTTCATGGAAGCAATGATTTACCAAAGGTAATTCAGTGACAATTTTTCTTATATACAAGGAATCCAGCAACATATATATGTTGTCAGAGATGTCTACAAGGGATCACATCAGATACTAAAAGAACAGTAGCGGGAGCCTAGACTCATGATTCCATGGGATTATGTGGGTGGCCGGCACAAGATCCATTAACCATATGCTTGTTTAATAGCATGAAGATAACTTTAAAATACCTATATTCAGCAACATCTACTTGCTGTCTGCAATATGAAGTTTCAATGAAATCACCATCGGATATTCTGAAAGAACCAGAAGCTGGACACGAGATAAGTTCTCAACATTATATGTACCAATCCCGTTAACTGTCACCACTGCCTCCAAATTCCCCACATTGATAAGCTGTGTTCTGCACCCTTGTCGATCAACAACTGAGCCAATTCTGTGTTGTCAGGCCAAGCTCTGGGCCTCCAGTACTCCGGTAACAAAATGGCACCAAATTGCCACACCATGGTGTCACCAAGCTTTGGGGAATTTGCTCCAGTTCAGAAATACTGACTATGTCTACTATAATTGCCCCATGTTTGCAGAAGGAGCTGGCCATATGTGAGCGTCAACCACGGTTAATCAAAAGGGACGAAGCAGTAACTTGATCAATAAGACCAAAATTTGCATGACATATGTTCACCCAGATGACCACAACTGCTGATAGCCTGATATATGTAGGGTACTCAAAGTAGTTGGCTACCAGTTGTACATAAATTAACAGTAGACAAGGTATGCTGTTGTATCAACTTCTTATTTACATCTAGAGCTGCCAGAGAAATTGTTAAAACTGGGTATGTACAAAGGGAAATAAGCGAAAGCAAGATTGTGACCAGGCTGATAATTCATGTATTCTGTATATAGATAAGTCACCATAAGTTGGCGCCAAAAAGGGTCGAAACTGCGAATTACAGAAGCTGCATCAATGTGGAGACCAGTCATCCGGAAGCTATAAGGAAATTGATGTGGGTAACCACCTTCCAGAATCCCTGGGTGGATGTAGTATTTTCCACAGATTTTTATAAACCTGTCAAATTAGATTAAAAGTTGTCAACGAACTAGATACTGCAGCAGGGCAACTGTCACCCCACATCCCTGTCCCAATTGATACAACAATCTTCCTTTTTAGTCAATCTCAAAAAGAATGACACCTTTCCATATTTAGTAGTAACATTTAACTTTAAACTTCCCATTTTACCCCTAATGAGATGATTTATAGTCACACAAACATCTATGGTACAAGTTTTTAAAGTCTTCCTTTCATTCTTAAACTCTGTGCCCAGTCAACCACCTTTCACATAAATTAGACGGAGGGAGTAGTAAATAATATAGCATCAGCTAAAAATGAGCCAACAGATATTTTCTTTAGCATTTTACTTTCAATACCTCAATTAAGGAGGACCGCTCTATTCTCTAAGAATCTTCCGGACTGGAATCAGAATGAAGCTGTAGATTCTTCACTTCTTTACCATCAGAGCCTTCTGCAACAGAAGAAATGTCCTCGCCTTTTGAATTGAGAGTCCCAGGGTTCATCCGCTGCACCTCATCTTTCGTGTAGATAAAAATCTTGCGAACCATACCACAAAATTCTCTGTTTCACAAAGACAACAGGTAACAAAGCAGCATAAGAATGAATTCAGATAACTGCAAAACTTAGGAAGCACCGAAAAGATAACCATCTTCCATCCTTTATGCATCAAAAAGAATAGGAGAGCACTTACTGCCATGGATCATCTCCAACAAGCATCATGTCACCCTCATCATCAGTATATACAACCAGCCAGTTCTTGTTCCGAGCCTTGAGCTCACCATTAAAATCAAAAATGTGATCCAGTTCAGCTATCAATTCTTCATAGTTGTTGAACTTTGCAAGATCCACAGACCTTCCAAGGGCTGTACCCTGTTTATGAACCTTAAATCAAAATAACCCAAATTATTGAAGTTTCACAAAATGTCATAAGCAAAAGTTAAGCCAAAAGCCTAGGTGCAAACCTTGGTGCAACTCCTTGTTGAATTAACAAGGACTTTGCCCTCTCTATCTCGAGTACCAGGATGAGAGGTTTGGAATTGTTCTTCCTGATCATGAACTGTGATCCCGTCATCTGGTAGCTTTGATCCCTTTGATTGCTCAGACCTTTGATCAGATTCAGTTATAGGGAATTGATGTGGGTGTATACCAAAATGCATGTTACTTGTTGAGTCAATCGGAGAATTTTTCCGCAACATGACAGGATCTATGGTAGCACATTTACTTACAAGGGGAATGCCAAATAGTTTGCAGTTCCCTTCTTTGGGTTTCATGGCTTCGGGCTGTGGTGAAGCCATGGGTTTAGGCATAATTTCTCCAGAACGAGTGGACATCTGAATATAAGGCAACACGGACGGGGACATTAACCAACTTCCCTGCTGATTGTCAGTTCTATGACCAGGGAGGGTTGGATACTCGTTAAAACCATTGAGTCTTGATGTTCCCCGCATTTGATAAAGAGTATCTGCACCCTTCAATCCTGAATCCATCAGATTAAGTGAGAGACCAGAAGACACTAGTGACCATTGTTTTCCCAGTAAGCTGAAATCAGTTTCCTTATCCAGTGCTTGTCGCTTAACCCAGCTAGCAGGTGCTGTTTGGCCCCTAGTGGGTGAATGGAACCCATGAGAGGAACTCGATTGCCCCCCAAAACCTGATAAAAGATCTGTTAAAGATGATTCAGGCCTTGCTAAAGGAAACCGTTTATCTGATATACATTTCCTTGATGCAGAATGAACGTCAGCCTTCTCGTCATCCAGTAATGGTTGCCATACAGGTGGCTTCTCAGAAGAGTCTGACTCGTTATTTTCTACAAAATTGCCTCTCAAGGTCGATATTTCTTGACCTTGCAAAACCCTTGAAAACCCACTGGCTTGTGAAGGGTCTACAGTTACTTTGGATGAACCTTAAGAAAGTGCCAAAAGTAGATAAGAAACACTCAGCTTGAAACGTAGATATAAACGCAATTCAGCGTATGGAATTCAAATATAAGGGCAAGTCATATACCTTCCCTAGTAAGTACAGAAGAATCAGGAGACGAGGGCAGAACATTTGATCGAGGCCTTTTCTGCCTTGGTATTGGAAGTGGATCAAGTGCAGGAGGGCTAAGAGCTGGCTCTACTTTCCAGGGTGAAACTCGGTCTGGCCTAGGAATAGCAGAAGTTTCATCCCATCGAACCTTAAAATCAGGGGAGAAAGAATGATACTTCAGTATTAAATATGGGAGAAAGATAACCAACCAGAAAAAAAAGTGAAAGTGGATTCTACCTTCAGGCATCTCCATTTCGACTCGGGCCACCTTTTGAGGTCAGCATTTTCAATGCCAACTATAGTTCCAGTAAACCTATAAGATTTTGGAGTAAACAAAAAAATCAGGGGTTCTGAGAAAAGTAATTTATTTAACGCAAAACATCACCAAATAGTATGAATTTGATTTGAAAGCGCATAACACAGATATGCTTGATTAATATCAAAGTCTAAACCACATAGAATCGCATGTAATACTACAGAAGGAAAATGATCGTTCTAGTGCTGCTAATGTACCTCTGTTCTGGAGCTTCTTCACCTTCAAACCTCATTTTAAACCTCATCCCGATGGAGTAATTGTTTTTCAGAGACTCCATATACTGATCATATGGAACTATAAACTCAGCAGGGCTCGTCCTATGATACATAATACTAAAGCAGTGAGGAAGGGAAATTCCAGAGCAATAAGTAGGTAACAAAGCCAAATCCTTTCATCATATAGATCTCAATTTATGGAACAAGCTTAAACTATTTTTCCCTGGTTCTTTGAATCACTTACCTTGGTTTGTAATATACTGTGAACAGTGTTTTCGTCTGAATGGCATGCCAAGCTGTAGCAAGGACACCAAGATGCATGCTATGACTGGATATCACTGATGATGGAGCATTACCCTGCTGTCTCATGGCACGTCGGACTCCAACACGAAGCTCCCCATTCTCACCTCTAACAATAGAGCAATAGAGTGACCCAACATTTTAGAATTTAATGAACACAAGAGAATGGAAAAAAGAGACGGTATGTCAATGCTAACCTAAGAAATATGAATGCATCCCCTGCAACAAGCCTTTTCGAACTAACAAAGACACTCCAACCACTCTGAAGAAGGTGCCTCCTAGGCTGGCCTGATGATAGCATGAAAATAAAACTCAGTAAACATAGCAAGAACAACCAACCAATGCATTGTAATATCACACCTTACATCAAGCAATAGTGCTCAAGTCTCAACACTCTCAAAACAAATTTCCCATGCAACCGAAAAAAAGAATTATGAAGGGGACAAAAGGTTCAAAAGAACACCCTTGACCACACAAGCAAAAATATATTTTTGATTAGTCTCTGAACCACAGTAGCAATTTTTCCTTACTCATCCCTCTCCTCCAGCAAGAAATCTAATGTTTTTGTTCCTCACACTGATTCTATCTCATTATTGAGAGATCATAACATAGTTTTACTTCCTTGAGTTACTTATATAAACCACTTAAACAATATAACATGCATTTGGTTTATCGCTAAAACACAAGGGATTCCCTCCCTATCCCTCCAAATTTGTGCCAAACGATCAGCTAATAATTTACCAAGGTTTCTGAAGTCACAATGTATTGCCTTACACTCACAATATTCCAACATTGTAACTGGCATGATACATAAACAAATAAATTTCAATGAAGATATGATCATACAAATTAAATTAGCCTATGATCTATGAAAAAGCAACGTTGTGATAGTGCATCTTTTACGTCTGCAAGGATTGACCCAAAAGGAATGGGAGGTGGTACATGTCACAAAATTTAAAGACACAAAGTGATTAAGAATGCATTAAGCATCATACCCCGGAATATGTGCCTGAAGCGCCACTCATTTGCATGCAAATCTTTGGCCACCAACTCCTGTGTTGGAGGCTGCCGAGACATATCCTATTACAAAAAATTAACCACCATAAGTTACTCACATTATCCAAATACAGGCACCATAACTGCATTGAGAAACAATTCTTCTAACCAGAGGTGGGAGGCATTCATCAGCATGCCGTCTCAAGACAGAAAATCCTCCATGAGTGCTGGTATCAGAGGCTGTTAATGTCTTACAAAAAGAGTGCACATGGAATCGTGGTGGTGGAGAGGGCATCGGTTCCTTTGATACCACATTCTCATCTTGCTACAAGGATGTTCCATTAAATTAGATGTCCAACTCAAAGATCAGAAATATTTGAAGTCTCAAAACGACATAGGAACTTCAAAAAGAACTAACAAGTAATTCTTGGTTGGCACATTGTAAACTTACATTTGGTTCTGGCAACAAAGTCACTTGTGCATACACCTCATCAGTATCTGGTTCAGCCTGTGAACACACACAAGTCAAAACATAATCACCAAGATTACAGAATCCTTGATAGGCTATCATTCATCAGGAAAAACTAAAGGGAAACTAGGCCAAACAACAAGACTTTGTATTCAACAAAACTGCTACCTTCAGCAGGACGTTAATCACACGACAGAGGATCTTAGAACGAAGATTATATACTGGCATCTGCTGGTCTGATGCTTGATTTGTTGATGCTTCAACCTAGCATACAAACTCAAACACATCAACTAAAAACAGGCATGAATTATGAATGGAGCAAAATGAATAAAAAAAATTCCAACTAGTCCAAATAAAGCCTAGTTGATTCATTGGTAAAATTATGGTTCAGGAAATTAAGCACGTAATCTCAATTTAGAAAGCACATATAGACGCAAACCTGTTCAATATGACCTTGTGGGAAATAGAACACCAGCTCGTCTTCACATGGCACTGTCACAAGCGGACCTGCACATGCTCGCCATAGCTCCGTGTACAACGCTTTCTCAGCATCAACTTCATACACAAAACATAGAAATGAAAATTATAGAAATTACAGAAATTTTCACTAGCAAAAGTAGAATTGATGTCCTTTAGGTAACAAATTTGAGGCACAAACACAACAGGAAAGCAGCTGCATATGGTAAACCCTTTTAATTACAGAAAAATTACCTTTTCCGGCGCCGGTAGCATTCCGGCAACTCTCAGAAGTAGCCATTTCCTTTAACACGTACACTCAACACAGATCTCTCATCCTCCAAAAACACTTGCAGTACAAATCAACAAAACAAAAACAGGAAAATCTCCCTTCACACAAAATCAACTTCAAACGAAGAGCACTAACAAGTCCTTTACTTGAACAATCCAAACAAGCAAACTGAAAAACAAATTCAGAAAGGGCAGAAACAGCAGCTTTCTCTCTATATATCTTCAAGGAATTTGGGGATTGATAGTATGGAGGAAACACAAAAAAAAAGAGAAAGGTAAATTGATGAAGAGGGATTTAACCATGGTTAAGGTGTTAACTAGTGTTGGAACCGGCTGTAGCCTGTGGAATTGACCGGTTGGGAAGACAGTGGATGGGGGGACAAATAATAAAAGCGTTTTAAACGGCGTGAAAAAGTTTCGCCGTTTCGTGTTGTCGAATTCCTATTGGTTGAGCAATTAACAGACGTCTGTCTTTGACGTTAGTAGAAAGTTGTTCTGTTTTTACGGGAAATGGCGTTTGTCCTACTATTAACGGACAAGGTAGGATGGTGGATTTTTCCAAAAATAGGATAAGCATATTCCTAGGACACGTATTATGGAAAATATACGCTTACAAGCAATGGCGTAGTCAGAAATTTCACGAAGGATGTCCAAGAATTACATAGGTAAAAAAAATAATTTGACGATGGGTGCACTAAAATTTTGAAATCAAACTACGTAACATTAACAATTTATTTTTTTAATTAAAAATTATACTAAAAACTTTAAAATCAAACCACGTAAAATTTAGCTTGAATTTTCATGTTTATTTAATAGGAAGTGAACGAAAAAGAAAAAAGAGAAAGAGAAAATTCAGTTTATAATGAAATCACTTTTATACTTCAAGATTTCACCAACCTTTGATGACTTAACAACAAGATATGAAAAATAAAGAGTAAAATTGAACGAGTTTTTCTAAAAAGAAATTCTATATCAAGCCTTTTTCACTTTTAGTAGCTTTATAAAAAAAAAATGAGAATTTGCTTATTAAATTTAAATTAAATAATTACTTTTAAATTTTATTTAAAATTTTAGTGAAAAGAAAAAATGATTAAAATTTAATGTTTACTATGCTTCTTTTTTTTGTTATATTTTTAAGTTGTAGGTCTGAGATTATTATTCTAATAAATTATATGAGTTTTAAATTGTTGAAAAAATAACATATTTATTAATTATGGTTAGGTCTCTAATTAAGATTTTTAATAGATAATATTAATTTTGAATTATTAAAAACATAACTGATTTATTAACTGTAATGAGAAATTAATTAGGAGCTTTATGAAAATGTAAAAACAAATGTAGCAACTGGGATTCGAACCCGTGCGTGGCATTTATAAAAATTCGCATTGGGCCATGATACCGTTGGACTAAGAAGCTTTAGTATGCTTAAGGGTGTCCAAAATGTCTTATTTAACCATTTAAAGTATAATTTTACTTATATATACGAAGTAATTTTCCGATGAAGGGTGTCCAATTGAACACCCTGAGCCTAGTGTACCTCCGCCCCTGCTTACAAGTTATATTCCATTGTTGTGTTATTATAGGAGTGTTCAAAATTAATCAGTAATCGATAAATTAATTGTAAAATTAATTTATTTGTTTATTGGTATTGAATTATCAAGTTATCCCCCATTGTTGTGTTATTATAGGAGTGTTCAAAATTAATCAGTCATCGATAAATTAATCGTAAAGTTAATTTATTTGTTTATTGGTATTGAATTATTAGATCAACGGTATGAGATCAAGGGCGGATCCACTCTTGGGTAAGGATTGTCAAACGACATTTCTTTATCGAAACAATTATATTGTAAATAGAGGTCAAAGTTTGGTATAATAAATATATATACAAGTATTGACACCTCTAGACACAAGTTAAAAGTTTAGTATAGTGGTTAAGTTATTGTGAAAATTCCCTAAGGTTGTGTGTTCTAGTCATATTATTCAATTTTCTTAAACCATTACCCATTAAGAGTTATCATACTTACATTTTTATTCTAGGTATATTAGCCTCATTTAATATTTTATCATAATATATAAGAGTGATTATGTATTTTTTTTTCTTTGTTAGTCCCAACTCTTAAAGGTTAAAGACGTAAAGCCATGAAAACCTGTTTACTTTTCTATAATTTTCTATTTTGTTTTTAAAGAATAGAAAGCAAGTCAGCAAATTCAGAAAAGCACCGAGGATATGTACATGAAAAGTATGCAGTAATTTATCGAGTCATTGACAAAGATGCTTCCACTGAAAAATGAAATGGAACAACTTGTTAAAAAACTGGATCGATTTATCCATTTGATCTTGTTACTGCTAAAAAGTCATCCTTTTTGTAAGGTGCGCTCATTAAAAAAAAAAGGTATCATAGCGATTAGATGTTAGCCGATACACTGCCCATTAATTTTCAATATGTTACTGAATCAACCAATATCTTATAGGTTGGCTAGCGAATTAGTAAATTTAAAAATTCGATATCCAATAGGTCAAATCATTAAGCGAATTATCCGCCTGATCCGATAAGGAGCCCTGTGTATATATATTGTAATTTTATCTATATGACTAAATTTTTTGAAATTTGTAACTGGTTACGATAAATTTAAAATTGAGAAGATAAACCACAAGTAAAATATGAAGAAACATAACTTTATTGACAAAATAATGTGGGGACAAATCTGTTTATTTTTTTTTAAAAAAAATCTCCGTGATTCGAGGATTGTTAGTGGTGTATTTCTCGAAGAACGATAATGTGGAGAGTCCAGCCACATCTTGATCTGATCTTTGTGAATATTCATGAATTTATAAAAATTTTGAGACGTATTTTCAAAAGAATATATTACTATTTATATATGCATGAGCTAGAGTTAAAGATAGAGTAACCTCCAAGAACCCTAACTGAAATTAAACACGTCTTATAAAGTTCCGACTGAAATTAGACACGTCTTGTAGAGTCTCATAAAATTTTGATGTCTACATTAATTTTGTTCTTTGACCAAAAAAACTTATCATTAAGTAAAATAATTAATTAAATTAAAATATTTTAAATTTAAAAAATGTCATTCTTATTGAAGATACTAGACGATCCTCCAGTGTATGTGCTAGATGCTTTGGAATCAGATGTATTAGAGAGTCATCTTGTTAGAAGAATTCCTATATGTAATTTGAATATCAATGATCGACTTCTAACCATAAATGATGTATCAAACTCTACTCGGAATTAGCCTCCAAATTCAATTTAGTTGCTTATAAAATATTCATATTACCAAAAAAAAAATCCTTTTCATATCATGAAAAAATAGGTCATTAATTAAGTAAATCTACCAATAATTTCAATTAAATTTATGGATCCAAGGTCCATGCTATTGATAAAATTAGCAAAAAAATAGCTAATAATAGCCGACAAATTCTATTAGCCCAAGTCTTAAAAATAAAAAGCCCAACAGAGAAGTACTTAATTATAAAAATTCAGTCCAAAAGTAATCGAGTCTATATGTTAAATCCCTAAAAAAAATAGAATTTTTGTCACGTTCTAAACCTATGTCATGGGCGTGGCCGACACTCGAAAATCATTATTATCCTGAAGTGAACCTTTAGCTTCACTTACTACTGAACAGAAGACTAAACACTTGTGCAGAAGCTTTAAAAATGATAAACATTCACACCTCCGAACATGCTTTATGGAAGTGTAAAATATAAGTATGAATCATCATAATAATATTGTTTAAAACATCTGCAGATCAAGACTTAACTGACTCGCTAACTTGTCTATGAAGCCTCTACTAAACTAAGATAGGTGTCAGACACGACTACCTAAACAATAAACTGAAATGTCTATTAAGTAATGAAATAAAAGCTGAATTGGAGCCCCTCCGAAAGCAAGAAAATCTCACCAAGAGTTGATGGAGAGGATCTCAACGAAGCATCTGTTGTCGCGATCCTGAGTATCTATATCTGCATCATTAAGAGATGCAGCGCCTAATAACGTCAGTACATGAAATGTATGATATGCGAAATAGCTGAATGAAACACAGTTTAAGCTAAACATACATAACTGAAGAAAAACTCAAAGAAAGACTAAAAAAATGGATAACTCCAAAGTAAAGCATGCAATGTATTGAAAACAATAAAGTTTTACAACTTAGATATATAAAATAATATCAAATTCTAAAATAGTATACTTTACTTTTCTTGGGGTGTTTCTTTAACCGACAACCATTACAACCATTACTATGAGCATCGTGATGATACAAGGTCTTTTCCATGTTGCTAGAGCCATCTAATATTTTATCAAGGTAGAGGACGAACTTGTTAATGGATCCAATATCTAAGCCCTTACCAAGGGATTTATGAGGAGTCTTCTAAATCAACGACCCAATCATACGCTACGCTGGCTGCCAATTATGGAATTTGATTTATCTAATCCTTACCCAACTCGGTGTTCAATATATTCCCAAAACAATGCAATAATGTTCCATAACTGTATGATGTCCCATTTTTAGGTAAAAGGTCCACTTTAGGGGAAACAAATACTCCCTCTGTGGAGTTAATACTCTAAAATGTTTCTTTATAATCGTACTAAACTTGTTTTAAAGGACTATAATTTATGAAAATTGACTTCACTTTTTCGAACTAAGGTATGCTCTCTTTAAAATTAACTATCTTTTCTTTCTGAAAGTTAGGGGTGTTCACAGTTTGGATAAAAACCGATTCAAATCGAAAAACCAAACCAAACCGATAAAATAAAACCGATTTTATTTGGGTTTGGTTTGGTTTGGTTTTAGATTTTTGAAAATCGATAGTCTTTGGTTTGGTTATGGTTTTATTCGGAAAAAATCGAAGAAATAACCAAACCGAACCGATGAATTATATACATATATTTTATTAATATACATACTTAATATATTATTTTTTATAAACAATTTTAAAGATCTTATACATATTTTCATTAAAATTTCTTTATAATTTACTTATTGAAAGCAAAAATGCCCAAGATGAAACATTTATCTTATTGATTTCATGTATATGAGTGTCTATGTCAATTCTTTGTGGGACTGAAAATGTTATTGTCTCTTCCTTCTAGGCCAATATAGTGAATTTTAAAGCTTTATTGATAGTAAATTTAGTGATTGAAAGTTTAGTAATTTAAGTCATTCTAACTATTTTTCGTTTTGAATGGATTGTTGTCACTTTTTTCATATTTTAAATGAATTGTTTCTTTTATTTTTGTGTATGGTTAATAACCGAATAACCGAA
>NW_006239005.1:1674905-1680632 GCF_000226075.1 Solanum tuberosum | reverse complement strand
AAAAAAACCGAAGAAATAACCGAACCGAACCGATGAATTATATACATATATTTTATTAATATACATACTTAATATATTATTTTTTATAAACAATTTTAAAGATCTTATACATATTTTCATTAAAATTTCTTTATAATTTACTTATTGAAAGCAAAAATGCCCAAGATGAAACATTTATCTTATTGATTTCATGTATATGAGTGTCTATGTCAATTCTTTGTGGGACTGAAAATGTTATTGTCTCTTCCTTCTAGGCCAATATAGTGAATTTTAAAGCTTTATTGATAGTAAATTTAGTGATTGAAAGTTTAGTAATTTAAGTCATTCTAACTATTTTTCGTTTTGAATGGATTGTTGTCACTTTTTTCACATTTTAAATGAATTGTTTTTTTTATTTTTGTGTATGGTTAATAACCGAATAATCGAACCAAACCAAACCGATAAATGTATATTATATTTGGTTTGATTTGGTTTTGGTTTTGACCAATAACCGATCCAAACCAACCCGTGAACACCCCTACTGAAAATAATGCACTTGAAGCAATTCTTGCTTTCTTGAAATCCTTTTTGAAATACTATTTTAAGATTTGAAATTTACTTTACTCATGAAACTAATGCATAAGAAATCAATATGACAAGTTCTTCAATAACTCTTAACAAATAAAGGGTTCATGTGGTATATCAAGTATGATTCAATAGTCAAAGATCGTTAATATAGAAAGTAATGAAATCCCTATAATGAAATCAAGAATCCAACATTAGGAATATAGAGTAAATTCAAAAAGTATGAATCATAGGATAAAAACTCTAGCTTTGATCTTACTAATTGAAACTATAGATGTAGGATATGCGGAATAACTTAATCTCTCACTATGATAGTCGTACATACCTTAAATATTCTACAAATCTTGATGAAGAACCTTAACTTAAAGAAGAATGATCAAGAAACTTTTTCTAGAGATTCTTGAATTCCCTTCTTGAAAACCCTATGACCAAGAATTAAGATTTGTATCAATGATTCATGAATAGAGGAAGGAATTTGACTTGAAAAGCTTGAATTCCATGAAAAATGACTTACCGAGTTACCGTGATGGAAGAGGATAAGATGTCTAGGACTTGAAAGAATGATCGAAAGTGAAAAAAAATTGGACTAAAATCAACTTATATGATTTCACATCATTCAACGGGGGTTTCAACCGATGAAACGCCTATCTAACATTTTTCAACGCCAGTGAAACGCATGTTTAAAACAAAAAAATATTTTAATTTTTCCTCAACCGGCGTTTGCCGGTTCAAAATTGTTCATCACCAACAAAAAGCATGTCCAATACAAAATGTCTGACATAACTAAAATGATCATAACTTTTTATTCCAGTTGATGCAAATTTGATGGTGTTGAAAAAAGACTAGTAGATATTTAATTTTATAGGTTTTTGACCACCTAACTCATTATATATTGAAATATATGGTCTTTTGAAGTTGACCTTAACTAATGTAAAAAGTTTAAACGGTAGGAAGACTTTGAAGTTGACCATTACACAAACTTAGTGCTAGATGAGCATGACTTATTTAATTAATTAATATTGTGTTTGTGATTGATGGAGCAATAGGTTCGCTGATTCATTGAATTAACTTCAATTTGTAGACTAATCAGTAAAGCATGACTTATTTAATTATTTAATATGGTGTTTGATTTGTTAATTAGCAATCCTGGCTGCTGCTATTTAAATCACCAAACATCCTTTTTGTATTAGGTTCTTCAATCAAATAACATTACATAAGCTAGTTCAGAGGCTTAATAAACAAACTTACTAGCATTAAGTTCCAAAATTTGAAGATAATAACTCGGTAAAAGGCAAAAAAGTCTTGACATCATATTCCTACAAGAAACAAAATTTGAAATGGAGGCACGAAGATTACATCCCGGTGAAAGCTTTTTTCCCGCCACCACCAGAACCAGCTGGAATAACCTTTAAGACATTGAACCTCACGGTTTTGGATAAAGGCCTGTGAAACAGAAAACGTTATCACCTACAATAACAGCAAATAATGAAAAAAATACTATAGAAAAATCAAAAATAAGATTGTGTTAACCTGCACTGCCCAATAGTAACATGATCTCCCTCTTTCACACGGAAGCATGGTGATATGTGAGCTGGAATATTGGAGTGCCTCTTCTCATATCTGAAATAACTTATGTGTTAAAACTAACAAAAGAAGAAGTGAGGCAGCCAACATAGTATAAGTGACAAGCTCTTGCCTCTGATACTTCTTGACATAATGTAGGTAATTACGTCGAACAATGATGGTTCTGTTCATCTTAGCACTGTGGCATGTACCAGCAAGGATACGACCTCGGATCGAAACATTGCCAGTGAATGGGCATTTCTTGTCAATATACGTACCTATATTTAAATAGACCAAACATAAGGTTAGACCACAGAACAAGGCGAAATTAAGGAAATCCATTAAATAATCAAAACAATCTGGTACAACATTATAGAAAAGATGACTTGAAATCTGAGGAAATCTTTGTTCTTAAAGTCAATTCTCAACTATCCACATAAAGGTCACACAAATAGCTATTTAGGAAGTATCTTTTATTTACTAGTTTTACTTAAATGTAAGTAAATGCAGTCTCTTGGAATGCCCACATAAGAAATTTACCACGTGCTATTGATCTTAGTTTGGTCAGGTTGAAGTAGGAAACAAAAAGGAATAAATAAGTTAAAATCCAATCCCCTGCTTTCTCCTCCGAACTTATAGCACCACTTTGATTCAGCACTTATTTGATATATTAAGGTCATCCACATCATAACCATATACTATTGAGATCCATACCTATCACCAAATGACAGTAAGGAGAAGGTTTTTATTCACAGTATCATATCCTATGTAAGCTCCATAAATGTTAACAGATGCTAGCAAGGTGAATGTCTTTATTCTATTTGACAATTGGAACAAAAAGTCCTAGTAAAAAAGTTTCAACTTGGCCTGTTATCACAGAAGACTACTTCTGTCAAAGGTTAAATAGTTGGAGAACAAAATATCCAGTTTATGTGAAGCAAAGGCAGAATCAATAGCTTCAAGCCTTCAAGAGAAGAAGCTATGGAGAAGAACAAAGTTGCTTCAATCCTAAATGCTTTTGGTTTTATCAGAAATTCCATAGAAGATTTAAAAGAAAATCAAGAGAAGGCCACATGACTGGTTAAACACATATGGATAACTTGCACCCCACGTCGTCTTAATAACCCGAGTCCCAGCTAATAATAAATTGTAGAAACAAAAATATAGTGCAGTGTTTTGGAGAGCAAGAAGCAGAAAAATACACCGAGTGCTTGCTTCACTGAAGAGTGAAGCGAAGCGCACACTTTTTCTTCTAAAGCATTATTTAGTACAAAAAATAAAAAATATTATATATGCATATATAAATAACCAAGAACTCAATAGAAATAAGATATTAAGCAAAATTTTCAATTCTTAAATTAAAAAGTAAATAAAAGACGGTCAATAATCCTCATTATCATAACATATTAAGCAAATGCAAACAGCAAAACCAAACAAGTAAAAAAAACAGATCATAACAGGGGGAAAAACCCTAGAAGTAGTCACTGAAAGCCTGAAAGAGAGTCCAGAGAAGAAGAAGAAAAGAGAGGAAGAACTTATCATTTGAGTCGCAGCAACAAATGTTGAGATGTTTGAGTCATAGAAGAAGAAGAGGGAAATGTTTGAGTCGCACCAGACAAATGTGTTATACAAAAGTTAAAAAAAAACCTAAGCGCGCTTTTTGTCGCCTTTACTTTAAGCGCGCTTCTAGCTTCACCTACTGAAGCGCTCACTTTTTTAGCAGCGACTGGCTTCAGAGCATAAAAGCGCAGTGCTTGCGCCTTGCTTCATGCACACTTTTTGTTGCTTTTCACAAAACTGATATAGTGTTTCCCCTTGTATACTCAAATTGCATCAAACCATATTTCATTCATTTCAGACACATAGAAAATAGCTTCATAATAGAAAGATTTACCAAATGACAACTACAATGGAAAAACTATAACTTAAAAGAAAGTTTACAAAGTGCCCACATTGCAAAAACTTTTAACTTGTTACTAGAAAAATTTATCAAATGCCAACTAAGTTGCAGAAACATAATACAAGTGACTTTTTGGCCATTTAGAGCAAGTAGGCCCATTACTTTAAGGCATGAATGATTTGCACCTCAACCTTAATACTAAACTAGTTGGTACTGAATACATCAAGACAATATAGAAAGAAAAGAACCGAAAGTGGAAATCGGAAACTAGACTAATAGACTTTATGTTGGGCTCCATTCAGACCATAATAACATATTCTCTGGCCAGAAAGTAAATCACAGGTTGAGATCCTAACTCAATCAAAATTCACACGTCTAAGTCAGAACTCAGAAGTAGTTCTTAAGGCCTTTAGTACGAAACAATTTGCGCATCAACCTTAATCCTAACTAGTTGGTACTGAATATAGAAAGAAAAGAACCGAAAGTGGAAATCGAAAACTAGTCTTATTCTTATAGACTTTATGTTGGGCTCCATTCAGACCATAATAACATATTCTCCGGCCAGAACATAAATCACATGTTGAGATCCTAACTCAATCTAAATTCGCAATGTCCAAGTCAGAAGTAGTTCTTAAGGCCTTTAGTACGAAATAGCTTCATCAGGACTATATTATCCCAGAGCTATGGAGGTGAACATGGGCTATCGTAGTTGCTCCTCTGTGACTTTCGACTGAGCCGGCAGGAAGACTGATAATTCGTCGACTAGATATATCTAATATGGCATTTGGCGTTCCACCAACAAAATTGCTGTTTAGACTGACACACTACTATATTCACTATGCGCTCATATCTAAAATATAAATCAACAATGCAGAAACCAAATGAACTACAGTAATTGAGCAAATAAATACGAACCTTCAGTAGCCTCACGAGGAGTCTTGAATCCTAAGCCGATACTCTTGAAGTATCGATTGCCTCCCTTTCCTGGTCTCTTTCCCTTCCCGGTCTTCTTAGAGCTGCCGAAATCGATCAGATAAACGCAAATCTTAGGCTAAAACCCCTCCTAAGTTACGGAATTTAACAGATTGCTCAGAATACTCACCTTAGAAACACACCTGGCTGCTTCAAAAACGCCTTCTCCGTCTGCTCCGCCATGATTGAAAGGAAGATCAACGGAAGGCGGGAGAGATGCTCGTACAAAAAACCCTAATTTGCCGTGGAGAATGAGGGATTGGTGGGCTTAAAAAAACTTATCTACTTTACATACTATGGACTGGATTTGCAAAAAAATGGGCTAATGTATAGAAGAGCCCAAAATCTAACTAACTAAAATTGTAAAAAATTGAGATTCGGACATTGTTTAAAGGGTGTGATATATCCTTCAACTTTGTCATTTAGAGCTGATATACCCCTCGTTATGAAAGTGACTCATATAACCCCTACTTATATACAAATGGCTCACATATACCCTTTTTCTCTAACGGAAGTGGAAAAAAAGTAATTTTAGTTTAATTATTTAATTATTTATTTTAAAAAAATATAATCCCATATGGGTATATTTAATCCTCCTCAAACATATATATATTTTTTAACTTTTTTTTGTTTCAATGACTAATTTAGATTTATTATTTTGATGGTCAAATTTATTTATGTTTCACTAATATTCTTGTAAAACTTATTATAGATGACCAAATTTTTTT
>NW_006239005.1:1663907-1674591 GCF_000226075.1 Solanum tuberosum | reverse complement strand
AGTGGCTCATATATACCCCTACTTATATACAAATGGCTCACATATACCCTTTTTCTCTAACGGAAGTGGAAAAAAAGTAATTTTAGTTTAATTATTTAATTATTTATTTTAAAAAAATATAATCCCATATGGGTATATTTAATCCTCCTCAAACATTTTTTTTTTGTTTCAATGGCTAATTTAGATTTATTATTTTGATGGTCAAATTTATTTATGTTTCACTAATATTCTTGTAAAATTTATTATAGATGACCCAATTTTTTTCTTCAAATACAAAAACTAAATTACAATATAGCAAAAAAAAATTGTTTTAAATTATAATATAGCCACAAAAAAATAATTTTAATTTTTTTTCTTTACACTAAGGAATGAAAGAAAAAAATAAAATAAGAATAAGAAACTCAAATAATGATAATCAAAGAAGTCAAAAAATAATTTATGTATGAAAAAGATTAAAATATATCATGAACTTTGCTAGAAGAATCATATATACCCCTAAATGATTTTAAAAAAAATTAAAAGTCAAAAATATAAATTTAAAACTAAAATTTTCACTTCCGTTAAATGTAGGGTATATGTGAGCTCATTTTGTAACGGTAGGGGTATATGTGAGCAGTTTGTATAATGGTAAGGGTATATATGAGCCACTTTCATAACGAGGGGCATATCAGCTCCAAATGACAAAGTTGAAGGGTATATCAGACCCTTTTTCCTTTAATTTTTATAGGTAACTATGATGCACAGAATTCAGAAAAAATATATTTACTATAGTTATATGTATCGCAACTTCAATCATATGAAATTTTAGATATCACATAATGTGAAGTTAATCCGAAATGAATAAATTTGTTATTTTGTGTGACCTACAAATACATCTTAAATGGTGATTGTAAAATTGAATATTTATGCACGTCAAAGACTAAAATTTTCACCTTATTATGTTCACACTTTCGAGCCTCAATGATCTGTCATGAATAATTTTATACTAGTATGACTGCGATCAAATCTTTCTGTAACAGTCATTCGATCATTTTTGTCCATTAAAACAATTTATTGTTGTACATTTATAATTACATTTGACATTTGAATTTTGGCATTCATCTTTTTAATATTATAATAGAAAAATAAATAAATTTAAGACATGAAAAGTACTTATTCGATGTTTAGATTTCATATAGCATAAATTATATTAAGGGAAAAGGGTCAAAAATATCCCTCAATTTTATTTTGTTAGTTGATTATATCCCTATAGTTAAAACAAAGTTATTCATACCCTCGTTGTCACTATTTTCACCATTTATACCCCTCAATTGACGGAAATCCCTAAATTGACTCAAATTAACCTGAATTTTTTAAAAAAAAGACCAATTCCTCATTTTAAACCCAATTCCCCATAATATAACCCATTCCCTTTTTACTCATTCTTTCAATTTTTTTTATATAATCCATTCCCCTTTACACATTAACTTCTCCTCGATTGTTCTTCATTTTCCTTACCCATTTAATGTGACTGATTGTATTAAGCAACATCCTGGTGGAGATATCCCTTTACTTAATCTTGCTGGACAAGAAGCAATTGATCCATCTTTTCATTCAGGTACTGCTTGGAATCATCTTGATAACTTCTTTACTGGTTATTATTTAGAAGATTATCATATTTCTGAGGTATCAAGGGGTTATAGAAATCTTTGTGTTGACTTTGTTAAAACTTGATTGTTTGAGAAAAAGGGTCATGGGGTTATGTATTCATTCTGTTTTATTGAGATTTTGTTTTTCTTGACTTTCTATGGTGTAATTTTTAGTGATAGTTTCTTGATTCATATGCTTTTTAGAGCATTGTTGGGGTTAACTTGGATGCAGATTTCTTATTTAGGTCATGATTCTGGTCATTACTTGATTATGACAAATAAGGGGTTCAATAAAATGATACAAATTATGTCAGGAAATTGTCTTACTGGGATTAGTATTGCTTGGTGGAAATGGACTCATAATGCTTGGCTTGTAATAGCTTGGATTATGATCCTGATCTTCAGCACTTGCTAGTTTTTGCAGTATCTTCAAGTTTGTTCAAGTCATTGAATTCTACCTTCTATGGAAGAGAGTTAACGCTTGATTCCCTGGCGAAATTCTTTGTCAGCTATCAACATTTTACATTTTATCCAATCATTTATGTTTCTAGGGCGAATTTGTTTGTACAAACGTTGTTGTTATTGTTCTCTATAAGGAAAGTGCATGATAGACTTTTGAACATTTTGGGAAATGAAGAATAATTGAGAAGAAGTTGATGGGTAAAGGGGAATGAGTTATATGAAAAATTTGAAAGAATGGGTAAGAGGGGAATGAGTTATATGGATTATACTATGGGGCATTGAATTTAAAACGGGGAATGAGTTTTTTTTTATAATTCGGGATAATTTGAGTCAATTGAGGGGGTATAAATAGTGAAATTAGTGACGGCGAGGGTATGAATAACTTTGTTTTAACGGTAGGGATATAGTCAGCTAATAAAACAAAGCTGAGGGATATTTTTGACCCTTTTTCCTTATATTAATCAATAATTTTCTCACATAAATATTTCAATTTTACACCCTTTTTATCTAAATAAAATATAGATATACCCAAATCATTCCATAATGAAAGTATACTTGATGTAATATGCTTTATCAAAATCGATATATTAAACATTCAAATATTTGATCAACATACTAGATCAATTATTAGTCATGTTAGAAATTATGTCCTCTTTTTTAATATGGCTTTATGATACAAGATAATGTTATAGAGGCATATGATTGTTGTAGAGGAGCAATTCTACAAAGTATATATTGAATGATGTTGCTAATTATAGGTAAAAGAAGTTGTCATAAAAACAAACATAATATAAAGAAGTGGTTTCAAATAAAATTTGATTATTATAAATAATGACGAATATATAAAAGTATATATATATATATATATGTGTGTGTGTGTGTGTGTGTGTGTTAGTAAAACAAAGAATTGGATGTACATGTGGATGGGTTCCACTCATCTTGGAGGCCAAGTAGATCAGTGTAGCAAGTATACTACTCCAAGTTTGAAGGCTTATAAAGTCTTCCATTCTATGTGAAATAAAGATATACAGATAGAAGCAAAAACATAATTACTACTCTTTCTTTCCTTTTCTTTGTTATTTTAGTTTAATATTTACCTTTTTTTTATAATACGTTATCAGCAAAAAGTTATAACTACATTTTGACCTCTTACTCCAAAGATTTTTTTATTTTATTTCTTCACTAAGAAAAAAAGATATCATCATTGAGCAGTTTATAAGTTTATTGATCTGGGTGATTAAAAGTAATATATTTGATATAATCTCATATTGATTCCATTCTCTTATATTCTTCACTAAAATTCATTTGTTCTTGATTTTTTTGGATAAATCTGTAGTTACTTCTAATCGGCTATTTTCTTGAGCTGAGATGAAATTATTAGACTAATTGAATCATTGCTAGTAAGTTCTTTAACATGAATACATGATTCTTGAAGTTGAAAAGGCCAATAATATATAATAGGAATTTTAAGAATTTAATCAAGTTGTTGTGTTGTTTCTTGTTCTTGTGATAATAGAGTATGATTCTTGAAGATCTTGATATTGCAATATACCACCATGAATGATTTATTGTGGCTTTTAGATATTTATACAAACACATTTTGTAAGATGAGAGTCAAGGTAAGTCAAGTTTGGATTTGATTTTTGCTATGAGGTTACTTTCTTTAGAACCACATAGAGGATTTGATTTTTATCATCGATATATTTATATTGCCGACAATTAATAGATGTCTCACATAAGATTCATATTGAATCACATACTTATCAATAAATTGGTGAAAATACGTCTTAATTTACAAAAAAAAAATGGTATTATTGTTCAATTCTTATGTCTTATTGAGATCTGATTGCATATTCTCCATTTTTGAAAATCTCATATTATTTTTTCCTTATAAAGGTTATGTTGGCCATTGAAGGAAAGTTGCAATTATTAAAACAACTCCACTCCCTCATTGTAAAGGAGTTGTACGACTGTGAAACAGACAAGGGAAATACTATAACTTGAAAAGAATTTGTCTTAGTATTATTTTCATTAGAATATGAAGAAATCATTTTAAGCCTCTTGTTTTGATTTTTACATCGATTTTTTTTCTATATGAATGACTTATTGTATTACATGTGTTATATAAAGATTGAATACATTAATTTGTTTTACCCCAATAATTGTAGGCTTTGATTTGTGTAATTCTAACAATTTTGTTTCAGAAGAGAATTGAAGTACAAAGAAGCAAACTTATTTTGTTTCAATAATTAAGTGAACATATTTTTTTTTAAAGGATTATGGATGAGTCATGCTACACCTTGGCTTATTACCTCATTGGTTAAGGGTAAAATGATGAATTCAAGTTTCATCGAATCAAGAGGATAAGATGTTGAATTTAAGTCCTAATGCACCACAGTGATGACAAAATGATGACTGAGCAAACTAATGTGCTCTTGATGAAAATTATGAAACACATGGTTTTGCTCCATTCTAAAAAATGAATGTGGTAACAGTACATGATAAATCTAAAAGATGACTATTGAGATTGTATAATGAATGTGGGTGTGACAAAAGATAAAATAATAATAATCATCATTGTGGTAAAAATGAAGAACACTGTAATTTTTCCAAATAGTCCTTCAAAATATGAAGGTAATTTTTGTCATCAAAATGGTATGAAAGGTCATTAAACATATTTGTTATGAGACCTAATAATTGGATAAGTTTATAAATCCTCCATCAAAGAAAAGGATGAAAAAGAGGTGATACACTTGACTTTCAAAAGTGATGTTGAGGTATGTCATATCATGAATATTATAAATTTCAAAGCATGGCAATGAACTTCTAATGAAAGGAATAATTATGAAGCATGTATATATGATTATGGTCAATTCCTTGAAGAGAATGTGGCTTGTGGTAAGTATCATGAAAAGTGGACCATTCCTGAATGTGTTGAGAGATGATGAAAATTATAAAAAAGCACATACTCATATATGATTTAATAAATATCACAACTCACCCTTATGGGAGGTTAGAGAGAAATAAAGAAATTTTATGTTGGTATAAATGGTCATTGATCAAGTACTTTTAGTACATCACAAATATTGTGATACATTTTATTATGAACTATCAAAATGGCAAAAGAAGGAATAATTCTTGACCACAAAAATTTGTCATTGATTATGTATCTCTGTACTTCAAAAATATTTTGCCATGTATTAAACAAAAGGGAGAAGATACTAATGACAAAAGTAAATCAAGAAACAAGTTTTGCTTGTAATGATTTTGACCATGACAATAATGATATAAATTTATCCTTGAAATAGATGTTCACCACACAAACAATGTTATGAAATCTGTGGCATAAATGTTATGAAAACTTTTTCCTTGGGACATAAAAGTTTTTGGCAAAAGTTCTGACATTATTGGAGATATTTTACCCTATGATTGATACAATAAGGTTGTTTTGATCTGGCAACATATGAAAAACTTGAATGCATATAATGAATAATTGTCATTTCTAGCTAGATAATGAAGGTTATATAAAAATCATCGAAGCATTCAAGGTGTCTGAAGCATAGAAAGGTTTGAAAGAAACTTTTTCAATAAAGCTTCAAGAATCTTTACGTGGATTGAAATAATCAAGGAAGAAAGGGTATAAAAATGACCCTATTGTCCTTGTATTTTTATAAAAAGGTCAGGATCTGAATTTGTTATAATAGTTGTGTATGTTGATGACTTGAATAACTTTAGCACTCTTAAAGAGATTTCAATACTTGTTGAGTGTTTGAAAAGAAAATCAAAAATGAAAAGATCTTGGTAAGACAAAATTTTGTCTTGACCTATAGATAGAGAATTTGACAAATGAAATATTTGACCATCAATCTGCATACATAGAAAATTTTTGATGTAATTTTTCATGAATAAATTACATTCATTGAGTACCCCAATGATTATGAGATTACTTGACATAAATAAAGATCCATATCAATATCAAGAGAAGGATGAAGAGTTTCTTAGTGATGAAACTCCATATATCAGTCAATTGGGACACTAATGAACCTTGCTTTGTATGATTAAATATTTCCAGTGAGTTTATTGACAAGATTCTCCCCCCCCCCCAAATGAGAAGACATCGAAATGACATCAAGAACTTATATGAAGTTATCCTACAGTACAACCAATAGCAAATGAAAGTATCCACGAGATGTTGGTTGTTCTGAACAAGTTGAACGAGTAATTTACTTGCAACAACAAGGTCACGAATAGATAATTTTCAAGAATGTATTCGGGTAAGCTCAAAGCCTCATCATATCCATGAAACCAAAAAATGATATATCAAAATGAGTTCAAGGATGCAACATCTTTGTGAATGTGATTTGATCTCAAAAACACTGTCAATATCAACATTTGAGAAGATGGTATATAAGATTGGATGACATCATCACAAGAAATTAAGTGATGTTTCAATTAGGGGGAGTATAATACGTGTTGCACTTTTTTTGTCTTGACCAATATTTTGTCCCACTGGATTTTCCTGACAAGATTTTTAATGAGGCAACAAATAATGTGTATTAAAAGATATGTGTACTCTTTTTTCTTCACTGGAATTTTTTCTAGTAAAATTTTAACGAGGCACATTATCTATGGACATTCAAGGGGGGTGTTATAAATCCATTGAACTAAGTGGATTGTCTATTGAGTTTATCCATAAGCTTATACTTATCATGTATGTTGAACCTTATCCATAAGCACATTGAATAGAAGAAAATTCTTATCATGGACATTCAAGGGGGGTGTTATAAAGTTTTAACGAGGCACATTATCCATAAGCACATTGGACCAGTGGCGTAGCCACATGGTGGTAAGGGTGTCCAATTGGACACCCTTCGTCGGGAAAAAATATCATAAATACAGGTAAAATGATACACGAAATTATTAAATAACATATTTTGGACACCCTTAACATAACAAGCTGCTATTTCTGGACACCCTTTGTGAAATTCCTGGCTACGCCACTGCATTGGACCTTTGGATTGATTTCTCAACCTATAAATAGATATATCATTCACGATTGTAAGACACACTTGAATAGAAGAAAATTCTTCTCCTTCATATACTTCTCTTGTCTTCTTCTCTTTATACATATATTGCTTTGAGCTTGATTTATAACAAGTTTAGAATTATTTTTTCATTTTAAAAATTAATAAATTATATAAGGAGGGTAGGAAAGGAAAAATAGAAGATGACAAGATAGGAAATCGAGGAGGAAAAAAAGTAGAACAAAAATTATGCAAAACAAACTTGGTAATGAAAAATAAATTAAAACAAAAAGTATGCAAAATAAACTTGTTGAATGAGAACAAAATAAATTGCGCCGTCTGTGGGGATCGAACCCACGACCACGTGGTTAAAAGCCACGCGCTCTACCACTGAGCTAAGACGGCATCTTGTTTATAATTTACACATGAATTAATTATTAATATCCATACTTAATCAAAACACGAGTAAATAGTTTGCTATCATCCCTTACCATTTGAGAGTAGAAGAGAATGATTCTTTCCCAAAAAAAATTCTTATAATGAAGACATAAAGTTTAAAATAGATTTATAAATAACTATAAATTCGATTGATCGGTAGACATAGTTGTTAAGACAAACAATTGATAATGATTGAAAATAATGTCAATCAATATAAAATTGATTCCAAACTATAGTTGGTATGATTATTTTCTCACACATTGCCCTCTTTAAACATTTTATATAATGTCAAATAATTTTTATCTTTTAAAGTAAATCAAAACTTCATTGTAAGTTAGCTAGTGTGCAATAGTTAGTTGTCACCCTACCATATCGTTATACAAGTTTAGGACCATTAATATAAGCAAGTTCACACATATAGTCTTTTAAGTTTATCATATATATATCATGCTTATGAGAATAAAATTACACATAACTTATAATCTATATAATTTTTTGTTTATATAAGAAGTGTATTATTACTTGGTATAAAGATGAAATTAGATGAATACCGAGAAAAATCATTGTCAATCATATCACGAATAAATCTGTTAAGCCCTCAAACGTAGTTAAGGTTACTCTTACTAGTATAATTATTCTTAACAGTTAACACATGTAGTAGCTTATAGTCTCACATTTTTATAATGAAGAGAATCTATTGATACTTAAGTATTCATTGTGCAAATGACAATGTACCATTAGACTAAATCAACAAAAAAAAAATTTAGAAACAAGGTTCAATCACCAAACCTCTTATAAGATGAGTAGTACACATGGGTTTAATAGGAAAGAAAACTTATTACTAGCATTAAGTTTCTAAATGTAAAGCTCAAAGAAAAATCAATGAAGACTAGAATTTAGCAAAACCATTAAAAGTTTTGACGTCATTTCTAGGCTGGAAAGATGCAAGAAGACTGAGGAGGCGCTGGAGTGAAGTGATTCCGAGGCTGGGATCACAAATGGAAATAGCTGATTCTAGATCAATATATAAAAAAGTAGGTTCTAGGGAAAGTGAATTTGAAAGTTAAACATTAAAAATAGAAGTATTCAACCTCATATTTCGATAAAAAAGATTTTGCCACCACCTGAACCGGCTAGAATCACCTTCAACACATTAAACCTCATAGTTTTGGATAAAGGTCTATATATGAAGCACAAAATATTATCACGTACAATAATAGAAAATGATGAAAAATTACTTTAGAGAAATCAAATAAAGGTGGTCCTAATATAAATTGTTCAAAAGTAACATGATATCCTATTTTCACACGGAAGCATGATGATATGTGAGCTGGAATACTGAAGTGTCTCTTCTCGTACATGAAATAACTTATGTATTAAAACTAACAAAAGAAGAAATGAAGCGCATGCAACATAGTATAAGTAACAAGATTTTGCCTCTGGTACTTCTTAACATAATGTAGGTAATTGCGTTGAACAATGATAGTCCTATTCATCTTAGCAGTGTGGCATGTACCAGCAAGGATACAACTTGTAATAGAAACATTGCTAGTGAATGGATATTTTTTTATCAAGATATGTACCTAAATTCAAACATCCAGAGTCTAAGCATGAATATCAATTTGAAAATCTTCTTTCATAAGCATAATTATAGACTGAGCTTACAACATAAATATTTCATTACCATAGACATAAAATAGCATATCATAAAAAGTGCATAACTGAGGAGTTTCTTATAAATCGATATATATACGTCACTAGAGCTCATGACACTCAACTTATAATCTAGTTGGATGGGTTGTCCTATACTTTACCAGGATATAGAATCTTATTATCATTATCTTATGTGGATCCACTTACATGAGCCTCAACGGGCTAAAAGTCAACCGTCAAATCTATTAAACATAATCCTACTTTGGCGCGTAGTTGTGGGATTGGAAGTTTCTAGATCTGCGTACTCTCAATACTAAATATTCCTTCCAAAATAACACACGCGCGCGCGCACACACACACATATATATATATATAATGCTCATGGATATATAAACCTCTTATAATTTATATCACATGTGAGATTAAGCTCAAAAATCATATCTTAAAAATAACTTGTATTTAGGTTGGAAATATATATATATATATATATATATATTTTTTATTTTTTTATTTTTTTTTTATATATAGAAGAGTGAAGTGGTAGGCTGATCAAGGGTAAAAATGTAATTTCATTCTAACAAAAATCTATTAAGAAAGATAGTAAATAATTCTAGAAACATCTTTCTATATATTAAGTGAATTATGATCAAGTGTAAAAATGTAATTTCACGCTAACAAATATCTACCAAGAATGATATCAAGAAAATTAAGTAGTTCTAGAAACATCTTTCTATATATGAAGTGAAAGATGATCAAAGGTAAAAATATAACTTCACGCAAATAAAAATCTACCAAGAATGATAGCAAGAAAACTAAATAGTTCTAGAAACATCTTTAATTATTGTTATTACTATTAACTCATTTTATTATTACTTCACCTTTTTTATTAGTTATTGTGATATTTACTCATTACCCTATTTTACTATTACTTTAATTTAATTCTTAATATTTTTTCTATTCATTATACTTAATAAAAATGCTTACTTTAATATAAAAATTCATTATTTAAAAATATAATTAATTACTTTAACTTTTATTTGGCTAATACATACTTTTATTGAGCCCATGTGTCAGATAGTTCAAATCGGGTATGAGGCGCCCTACTTATCAAACTCAATTTCGGGCTAAAAACTCATCAGACGGAGTCACAAAGACAAAGTCAATAAAAGTAGTACTAGATCCGACTGTACCTCAATCTCAGAACCAAGTCGAGAAGCCATACTAAAATTCTTCTATATTTAAATAAAGCTTAGATCCGTTCATGGTCTATATAAAAGAGAAGTTAGTTATCCGGCATAGATATAAATTTTTAGCCGGACATAGTCACAGCTTCCAGATCGGAGATATAAAAAGATTTACAAATAAAAGAAGAAAATTAAATTACCTTGTATCAATAACTTTATTTACTTCCGGCGAACTTCCGGCAAACCAAGAGCTTTACAAACTAAGAGAAACAAACAACTAAAAAAAATCTTTTTC
>NW_006239005.1:1663232-1663560 GCF_000226075.1 Solanum tuberosum | reverse complement strand
CATATCTTCTGTCACGGGTTTCGCCGATTCACAAGGCTGGGCCTCTTGAGCATCATCTGCGATATCATCACTTGTTTCACTTCTCATTGAAGTGTCTGATTTTTCATAGTGAGTGATATTGAGGAGTAGATTCCTCCTAATTTCATCCAAATACTCCTTTATCATTTCTTCTTTATTTCCATCTTGAATGGAAATTCTTCTGGCAATATGTTTGACGGAGTTGTCAGCAATTATTCCTTTGTGAGGAATAGTACCATAATCTTGGATTCTTTGAGAAATAGAGTCCAATAATTCTTGGCCATATAATGATTTGATCATGGGATCCTTT
>NW_006239005.1:1660650-1662722 GCF_000226075.1 Solanum tuberosum | reverse complement strand
GGTTTTGTATGACTCTCCTGGGAAGTATAATCCGTTAAGTAAATATTGCTGGAATATCTTCCAAGGTTCTTCTTTTCTCTGTATCTCGGAGTTTTCAATAAGAAATATCATTTCTTTCTTTACTACCCTTTCATAGGATCTAATATCATCAACCTCTTCTTTCGCCACCGATGCAAAAGTATCACTTTGCTTTTGAGATAAATATGCTCGCAGTTGGGAGTATAATGGATTATTTTCTGGAATATCATCCAGATGTATCGAAGAAGTAGCTTCTTTTGAAGAGCTTGTAGTTTTACCAAGCTCATTCTCCCCTTTTGTATAATTGGAGAGCTGGATGAGGAATCCGTATGACGATCCTGATGTTTTTGAGGAGGATGATCTTCCCCTTCCGCGAGTATAACTGCCCTTTCCTCTAGCCTTGGTTACCTAAGGAGGATCCATCTTGCATACATAGCATTTAGTTTTAATCATCTAAAAGGTCATAAACTTCAGAACAATAAAATCTTTCATAAAGTTCTTGTTCAATCATGTAATTAGCGACGATATCCATCACCATTACGTCTATAATTCTCCATAACATAAGTTCCTGTAAATCTCTATTAAGAGGAACTGCCTTCAAAATTGTAACCAAAGTAATATCAGTAAAGAAGTCAAGAAAACCCATTTTTTTAAGAAGAAAGATATTCTCTAGATAAGAAGTCTGGGAGGGAATTATCACTTCCCTTTTTATAATGAATTTCGAAATCAAAAGGGGCTAATTGTACCTGCCACCTAGCAAATATTAATTTTGATGCATCATGTTTAAAATCTTTATCAAACATATATTTGACTGATTGAGCATCTGTTTTTATCACAAATTTTTGATTGTAAAGGTCATCCTGAAAATTTAAAACACATTTAACGATAGTTAACATTTCATGAGCTACCGTTGCATATTTTTTCTTGAGCATCGCTCCATTTTCCTGAATGAAACCGAATAAGGTATTCATTTTTTATCATGCGGGTTAATCTGTTTTAATATTCCACCATAACCCAAATTGGACGCATCTGTCTCAACGATCTTTGGCCAAGCAGGATTAGCAAGGGTTAAACAAGGCAAAGATTTAACTCTTTCTTTAATAGTCCTTACAAGATCTGTGAGACTATTAGTCCAAGACTTCTTATGATCTTTTTTTAGCATGTCGTATAATGGAGCTAAATCTCGAGACAAATTTTTGTAGAAGGGGGAAATGTAATTTAAACTTCCCAGAAACCGTTGCAATTGTGTCCTATCTGTAATAATATCAGGGAATTTTGATGCGAATTCAATAGATCGCTGAATGGGAGTCATTTTTCCTTGACAAATCAAATGACCCAAAAATCTAATTTCTATTTGAAAAAGATTCATTTTAGGTTTAGATATGACCAAACCATTTTGAAAAACTATTTTCTTAAAAATGTCTAGATGCTTAATATGCATTTCAAGAGTCTTTGAGTATATCAAAATATCATCAATATAAACTATGATGAAATCCAAATAAGGATTAAAAATATCATTCATAATCTTTTGAAATTCCGAGGGAGCATTTTTTAAACCAAAGGGCATTATATTCTATTCGTATTGTCCAAACGGAACATTAAATGTCGTTCTATAAGAATGGTCTTTAAATATTTGGATTTGCCAATATCCAGATTTTAAATCAAATTTTGAAAAGATATTAGCATCATATAATCTTGATAATAAATCCCTTTTGTTTGGAATAGGATACCTAATCCATTTTAAAAATTTATTTAAAGGTTTATAATTTATAACTAACCTGGGAACACCTCGTTCTACTTCTGCTGCGTTATTAACATAAAAAGCAGTACACGACCAAGGTGATTTGGAAGGCTTGATCAAACCTTTTTGTAATAAATTATCAATTTCCTTTTTGCAGAATTCAACCAATTCGGTATTCATCTGACAAGGACGTGATTTGGTAGGGATATTTTCCTCAGAGAAATCATCTTCATATGGAAGAGTTACAATATGCTTTTTTCGATTCCAAAAGGCACTAGGATGATCAGCACAAATATCAATGGCCATTTTTTCA
>NW_006239005.1:1642824-1660569 GCF_000226075.1 Solanum tuberosum | reverse complement strand
TATAACTGATTTTTTACCAAGAAAAAGAAGTGAGGAATACAAACTTTATTCTGGCAAATACGAGTATTAATTAATTTATACTTTATATCTAAAGCATGACCAGATGCAGATTTAACCATATGAGTTGTTTTCTCAAAATATTTAGTAGGTACTAGACCTTCTTGAATGCAACTCACATCAGCGCCACTATCAATCATAGCAATGTTAGTTATAGAAAAAGTATTATCAATTAATATAGTACATTTAACATACCATTTATGAGCTGTAACAATTTGTATCATTCCTAAAAACATATTTTGTTTCGGATCAATATTCAAAGTGTTGGCAAGACTATTGTCTTCAGCAGGAGAATCATCAACCTTATTTTTTCCTTTGCTATTAGCAGACTCAATCTGAGTAATACGATGATCACAAATAATATGATTTTGTTTAAGATATTTAATTTCTTCCTTCAAATGTTCAATTTCTCCTTTTAAATCATCAAAAGAGGTATCGCGAATAATCATGGTTTGTTTAGAAGAGAGTCTATTACGAACTTCAGATAAGGAGTAAGGAGCAAAATAATTAAACTCATCTTTAACCTTTTTATCATTAGGAATATTAGATGAAGAGCTAGTTTTACCAGCAGCCAATTGAATGATCTTTTCACGAAGAGTATTATCGGTAACTTCTTTTAGAAGTTCTATCATATTGTCTGCAGTGATAGTGAACATATTCATGTCTTCGAACTGAGATTGTAGCCTGTAGAATTCATCATGTTCGCAGTGACAACTATCACCATGACATTTGCAAGCATCATTCAAATCTTGTTGAACCTTACTAGATGACTCGGGTTGCTCATCCTCTGTTGCATAACTTGCTTCAGAATCATCATAATCTGATTCGGAATCAGAAGTATATAGAAAACTATAAATCTTCTCTTGAATATCATCATCAAGTTCTAGAGTCTTAAGCTTTTCTAGCTTACAATTTGGAGCTATATGCCCAAATTTTCCACATTTATAACACTTAATCTTATCAAGATTTCGCCTTGACTTATTCCTAGTAAATCTATGAGATTTACGATGAGCCCTACGCTCATCTCTTTCTTCTCTAGTCCTTCTTCTAGATCTTCTTTTCTTATGATGAGATCTATGAGATTCTAATTTAGAAGTTTCTTGGTTGGTGCTTTTTGAAGCATCCGGTAAACCGAATTGAGTACAAAATCTCCTAATTGAGACTTTTCTCTAAGCTTATCCATTTTAAGCTGTCTTGAGAGTTTTAACTCATTGCACAAATTTATGCCTTCTTGCGTACAAGCCCCAAAAAGCTTTCCATAAGTAAAATCATTATAGGGAATAATTCCTTGTGGATTTCTAAGAGTCTTCTTTACTCTGTCTCCAAATAAAGAAGGTAAGCCATCAATAAATTTGGCTTTCCAGAATTCTAAAGCATTTTCGGGAAGTTCCATTACCCGACTTATAAGTGTCTTTATACCATCTAAACTCACCTAAATGTCTACATCTAATACCATTTAGTAGAGATCTAATGGTTTCATATTGATTGGTAAATCTACCACTAAAATGTTCAAGAATAGTAATATGATAAAGTGTGATAAATTGATAATATATATTAGATTGAAATTAAAGAATAAATAAAATTAGTTTCAATATTAAAAAAATGTGTTTTAAAAGATGTTAAAAAATAACTTTACAAATAAAATGAATAGGATGGTATATTTGCATTTAAAGTAAACTAAAAATGCATACTAGATTATAAAAGAGTAGTTCTTAATTAAAATATATAATTAAATTTTTATTTGATTTCAAAGTTCAAACATATTAATCTGAATAGTGAACTGATGTAAGTTTGATTTAAATTTAAAGTTGTCGGGCTAAAATTTGGTATTTTTCTATTATATAGAAATATAAAGTTGACGACGATCAAGGATAATATGGTCATTTCATATATATTTCATTTTAAAATTCTATAAATTCTATTTTTAAATTTGTCAAAATATTTTTTCAAGTGGCTAAATTTCCTCCATAAGTTACATGATTATTCTAGAAATTATAAATTATAAAAATTTTTTCTAGAACTAAGTCTATGACACAAATAAATAGATACTAACTCATTCCTCATTTCATTCACTCCTCAATTCTCTCCACTCTCATGTCTTATACCAATAAATTTCTCACTCTTTATTTCTAATTTGCATCCTAAAAATTACACACTTCAGTATAGATCTCTTATTAGGAAGACCAATAACGGAATTTTTCTAACATTAAGAACTTCATTTTTCATCTATTCCCTACATAATGGCCCTACTTTTGTAAAACAATTATAAGACAAAAGTAAAATTCACTATTTCTTAGTGAACACATCACTTATGGAACTTGTCCATATAGCAAATTTTCAACAAAATTCAATTGATCCACATTTTTCAAACATTCTACTGAATATGATAATGAACTAGCTAACATGTTAAATCCAATATCAATCACAATTGCAATTCTCAAAAGGCGTAATTCATAAGGAATGCAATATGTGAGCAAGCTCTTCAAGAACAACATTTTTAAAAATTTCGGAGCATGTTATGCCCTTTTCTTTGGTTCTCTTTAGACTTTTCAATTTCATGATGTTGCTTTTCTTTCGAGATAGTAAAGATACTTTTTGAAGTATCTAATTTACTTGATTTCTCTTTTTATGTATTATCCCAAAATTTCACGTACCATGTATGCCATTATATAATTTATTGAGAAACATATATTTATTTATTACTATTATTTTATCTTAAATCATTTTAAGCAAGTTATATAAATTATTATTTTAACTACCTTATGTTAAATTACTGCAATATATATTATATTATCTTTTGTTAATATTTTTAAAATCTCATTATTTGAGGTAAAACATTCATTCATCGGGTATATACATTACTTTAGAAAAAAAATATTTTGTTACTGTACTAGATTGTTCTCCTAATTTTAATGAATATAAAAACAAGATATAAAGTCATAACTTATTTTTATCATTTTATCACTTTGTAAATAATGAGATGATTCATTCTAATTTTTATAAGTAGATCATTATTTTTGTTTGTTAAACACCTTTAAAACAAATTTATAAAGTGTAATTCAAAATTAATCTGTAGATGGATCAGTAGACTTTATTGCTTCATATATTTTATGAAAAATTTATAGATGGAGAATAATTTTAACCTGTTCTCTTGAATAATTTGCAAATTAAATAGAAAAAGAATATCATTAAATTAATTATTTAATTCGAATATATATGTTTGACATGATGTTATTATAATCACTGGAGCATATGGTATTTTATTATTATTTTTTATCATGTTTATTTGAAAATGTCATAATAAAAAAAATTAAAACTAATTAAATATCTATTATAAATATATATAATATTGTACTATTGGGCCCGTAAACGGGCCTTTCATTATATTGGGCCCCTATAACTTAAAATTATACTATATATATATATATTCATATAATGCTCATGGATATATAAGCCTCTTATCATTTATATCACATGTGAGATTAAGCTCAAAAGTCATATCTTAAAAATAACTTGTATTTAGGTTGTAAATGATAACATGACTGTTTTTATCTTTAAACATCATAAATGCATAAGAGACCATAGAAATCATGCCAAACCAATGAAATAAGGTTTTTAAAACCAAAATAACACATTGAAAATAGAAATTTATAGAGTAAGATCATAATTTCATAAAAAAAAGTCCTAACTTGTTTCTAACAATTTTAAAATTCTGGAAAGAGAAGTGTTTTAGGCATGAGAGTGAAAGGAATAGTACTTCATTGAAACCTTACATACATAGGAGAAGAAAACTTATGAGGAACAATTTACTATGGTGCCTTTAGACCCCTAACTTTTGCCTTACTTATGATAGTTTAAGAATTTCGGAAGCTGCAAGCATGAAGACTTTTTTTAACATGAAAACCCCTAGTTTGAAAGACAAAATGTTGTGTCTTAGTCTTAGGAATTGTAACATCTCGGAAATCATAAACCGATTTTGGGTAGAAAAGATCAGAAAAAGTTGCAGAAATTCAGTTCTATGAATCGACCGACGAGTCGTAGTTATTTCTACGAAGCGTAGGATGCCTCTCATAGACACTAGATATGAATTTTGGAGAAATGTCAAGTCTCTGATGATAACCTACGATTTGACAGGATGCGATGTCGAATAGGCTATGAATCGTAGGTGGTATATGTAGGTGTAACGACCCATTTGGTTGTTTTGAGTACTAAAGATTTGTATTTCGTAAAAGACTCTTCCGATAGACTTTAAATGGGTATTTGGACTGTTCAAAATTACAATTATGAAATTAGTGGGGTAGTTTTTACAATTAAATTAGTTGGTGGTTATAGAAGATAGCATTTAAACAAATAGTGGGTCACTTTTATCACTTTTTATAATTGGTTATATGATAATTAGGTTGATAACTGATCTGTAGAAAAGGGAGAAAATTAAAATAGAGAGGAGCCGCACGATTGTGAGAGAAACCAGTTCTAGAAACGGCTTCAGGTGATTTTTCTTACCTTAATCTCTCCTAGTTATATTAATGATATGCATATGCTTTATTGATTAGAGAACGGTAGATGCTATTGAAATTTATTGTGTATGTGGCTTCTCCCGTATTGCAATTCAACTAGGTTCCATAGAAAATATTGTCGGCAAATTATATATATATTATACTGAGTAAAGGCTAATGAATTGAGTTTGGCTGTTGTGGCGGTATAATTAATTTTGGTTGAGTAGCAGTGAGTGAGGCCCATGGTTTAAGCATATGATAATATAGGTTCTAGTTGATTGGTTTTGTTAGTGGGATGCAAAATACTTAATTTGATTCACTGCATTCATGAATTAAAGTGCTGATTCTTATTTATTTATTATTATTAATATATATTATAAAGTGAAGTGGGCATATGTATAGTATTGTTGTTAGATGATGGCTGAGAGGAAAGTTAGGCCAACCATTAATGATGTAAAGAATTAGAATGTTAAAGTATAGGCGTTCAGGTAGAAGTGTTCACTGCCACTGGTTTCGTAACCAGTGGCTTGAACTTTTAAACATTAAAATTCTTTTACCTTGTTAAAAATTATAATTTGATACATTGAAATATGTAATTAACTATTAGGTTGAATTTGAGGTATTAATAGTAGGGGTGATAATTATGGTTATATAATTAAGGTTGGACAAGAAGATAAGATGGATAGTGGTGTTGGGTTGGAGACAAATTTGTCTCCCATTAATGACTTAATTTCCAGTGAGGTTATGTCAAATAGGTGAGGAAAATTAACCTAGAAAATGGTAAGATGGGTCACACATCGTTTCTAAATAGAGATTGAATTGACATGGCTATTCCTCTCTATACTCACGTGAGCACTAATGGAAAATAAGCTAAGGTTATGTTGTCTTGGGTTGAAGCTGGACCGATGGAACTGGAGGAAAATAATTGAATTTCCTTTTAAGTTTAGGATGCTAGTTCTTAAATCTAGGCTAGACTTATAGTAATATGGGATTTATAGACTCATTTACTTATGAAGTATTTATACTTGATAGATCGAAAATCATCTTAGGCATTGAAGAAGGGAAAAACATTGGAGAAGTAACTTGTCTGACTTCAGTTCTTCGGTGGAGGTAGGTTATGGTTTATTCTATTTGATGGATAGACTCTTAATAGTGATTGATATGCATTGAATGATATTGTGAAGTTCTCTATGTACTTGATTGTGTGATTGTGTAGCTTGGTTGTGTGGTTTGTGATTGGTCTGAAATCTTGAGACCATGGAATTTATAATCTTGAACCCTCTCTATCGAAGTAATGCCTTGAATAAAGAAGGCTTGATGAAATATTAATGAATTGAAAAGTGGTGATAATAGATGATAAATTAATGATAATATTGGATCGGAGTGTCACGTTCCAACACGGTATAATTGGATCGGAGTGTCACGTTCCAACACGGTATAATTGAAATTAATAATATTATTGGATCGGAGTGTCACGTTCCGACACGGTATAATTGGATCAGAGTATCACGTTCTAACACGGTATAATTGGATCGGAGTGTCACGTTCCAACACGGTATAATTGGATCGGAGTGTCACGTTCCAACACGGTATAATTGGATCGGAGTGTCACGTTCCAACACGGTATCACGTTACCATTAAAGGAAAAAGATATTGAATTAACTTAATGTACTCAATTCCCAAATTAGTTTGGTTTGGAGGCATGAGTCCTCTTGATATTACTGACTGATTACGTACTTACTTTATTGTTGTTGATACTGGTTCATGTGTTTGTTTCTTGCCACCTGCAAAGTGTCATAGTTGACTTTATACTATTATTCATTACATATTAGTTTCTATTTTGGATTGACCGATGATATCTACTCAGTACATGTTGCCCTGTACTGAGCCCTACTTGTGTTTTCTTTGGGTTTTTTTTTGTAGAGTGCAGCGAGTGTATCAGTGACTTCGACTCGCCCTCAGCTCTAGCCAGTCTCCAGCACATCAAGTTCCAGGGTGAGCTATTCATTCCAGCTCGTATTGGATTATTTTGGTCATGGCATGATGTCCTTAGCTTTCAGACAAACTATTTTATTCATTTATTTTTATGTCTTTAATACTCGTAGACTTAGTATTTGAAGGTTAGATGTCCTTGATGTGATGACTTTCAGATTTTGGGGATAATAAGTGTTAGACTTTAGAGGTTTATTTGATTGGTTACTTTAATAAGTTTTGAGCTTCCGCATTATTGTTGTTATTCGTAGTTGAATTATTGATATATGTTGGGGTTTGAATTCGTTGGTTCGCCCACTTAGGATGTTAAGTGTGGGTGTCACTCACAACTCATTTTGGGTCTTGACAGTAGGATGGTTCCATGCTTAGAGATTTTGGAGGACAAATGGTCTATGATACGATTCATAGTCTTGGTTACGAGTCGTACAAGGGTCTCGTTAAATGATGATTGGACTTAGGTGATTTTGACAATTTAAGGTTTACGGGTGAGGCCTACAAACCATAGACCAGACGACAGGCCGTAGAAAGGTCTCATAGAATTTGTATAGATTTTTGGGTTTCTAAAATTGGTTCTACGGTTGATCAGTACAGGCCATAGAAAGTCCTACGGCACGTAGGTCTGTTCGATAATTATTTCTTAAAGGTGTTTGGGTCTTTTCCTATGCAATTAATACCTATACTATGTCATTTTGACCCTAATTCTAAGTCCTATAACTACCTTTCAATTTCTAAAACTACCCAAACCCTCTCATTCTCTCAAATTCCCAAAATCCATCTAAGTTCATCCCCTTTAGTTCTCTCTCAAACTCAGGGAAGAAAGGTAGGGTTTCAAGATTCAAGTTCTTCAATCTCCATTGCTTTTAAGAGATTTGATTATCAAGGTTTGTGAGAATTCACCAATGGATTTCATTCATCCATTGGGTCCCAAAAGATCTTCAATCTCCAATTCAATTAGGATTTATGTCAATCTTCATGGGTCATTTTTTATTATGATTCAATTGATTATTTTCAATCTTATTATGCATGATTTTATTCAAATACATAATTTCAATTGATTTCATATGAAAGCATGCATTATACTTGATTATGATGATGAATTTATAAAGAAAACTTATGAACTTACGAATATGATTTATGAAAGCTAAGCATGTTTTATGAAACGAATGTTTTATGAATTAAAGATGCTTTCGAGTATTAATGAATTGTGAAAGATTTTCTCACATATTATGAAATCATGCTTGTGAAATGTATTCTCACATATATATGAATCATGATTTAAAGGAGCTAATCTATGATGATTTATGATTGAATTGGTGGTTTAATTGTGCAATTCCTAGTATGATGGTATGAATATGTTTTTGACTAATTTCATTAGGATTTTACTTAGCACCGAGAGGATTTTGGGATGGAGGTCTTCCTGTTTGTAGGGACATAGTCTCTAGTAGCAATCTCATTGTCCCTGATTATGTGCTCTCGTAGGATTGTCTTAAGTGATCAAGCTAGCGGATCCACCTAAGTTAAAAGTTTATGGTCCTTACCTTGGCAAGTAGGACATCTTTATTTGGTGTGGGAGTAAGACAACGAATTCCATGTTATGTCTCACATGGTCTATGTCGATTAATGGTAAATATCCCACAAAAAGAATTAAGTTGCTTTCAAAGGTTCTTATGAAATCTTTCATTATGTTTTAAATATGCATTGACCTTGTTCATGATTTCTGATTTCTCTTTAAAGGTGTTTTACTATATTTTAGCTTCGTCATGCATATCATGTTATAGTCCTCATATGATCATGTTTATGTTTTTATGTATTTCCTCATACTTAATACATTCCATGTACTAATGCATACTTGTTCCTATATTATTTTAAAATATAGGGTTCAACGCTTCTTTTCCTCCCGCTTGTGGATAGCTTGGATCGCTCTGTTACTATTGGATTGGTGAGTTCTCATACTTAGAAGACCATGAAGACTTCTATTGATTTAATTGTTTACTTTGAGACTTTGTATGTGGTGTATGGGTGACGTCCCAACCACTCTTATGTTGGTTTAGATTTGCTTGTCAAGACAAAGTTTAGTATTCTTTACTTATGTTTAGACTTCTTATATGATATGAGACTTTTATTGTCTACTCTCTCTTATGCTATATTCTATTGTGTTGTATACATGTCAAGTGGTTTGTGTAGTGCCTCTTGGGATCATATATGTCATGTCACGTCTAGCGTATACTTTGGATCATGCCAAACTTGATATTCACAGCACAAAGTTTTAGAAAAGATCCTAAGATGTCTAAAAAGCCACGTTGAGTACAATCTTGTTCATAAATGTGAAGCTCACGAACTTATATTGTACACCACATTTAAGAATAGGTGGATACAAAACATTTAGGAAACTTCACTTCTTTCACTACTCTAAATTCGTGTCATATAGTTCATCTCTGTTAAGGTCTCTCTCCAAACTATTATCCTATGTTTTTCAGGATATGGCTCTTCAAAGAGCTTATATGACAAGGAACGGAGCTCAAGGTTCCTCAAGCCCCAATTGATCCTTTGGTTAAGCAAGTGACTCATGCTAAATTTTGAGCCGATTTTCAAGTCTTGACTCAAGCTTTGACAACCCAAGCTAATAGAGAAGTCGTTGCTCCTGTGAACCCAAATAGGAGTACGACGACGACAAGGGTAAGGGACTTCACTATAATAACACCCCGGAGTTTCATGGGTCAAAAGTTGATGAGGATCCTCAAGAATAAAGAGTAAGATAGTACAAGCGCGCAGTATAATGTCACATATAATTTAAGCATGCACCATGATACTTCTTTCTTTTGTGAAATTTCTTAATTTTATCACTAATATTTGACTTGCAGGAAAATTTTAAAAAAATAGATAATTTTTCATACCAATTTCATATAGTATTAGTTGCAGTGAAAAAATTTTCATCATCAACAACAATAATATATCTAATATAGTCCTGGAAAGTAAATTTTGATATCAAAATCAATTAACTCATAATATAAAGACTTTATCTCAAAACGATCGGACAATGCAAAGATAGATGCTCATCATCTTCATTTGATTCTCCACACATAAAATATCAACTAACATAAATGATGTTAAGTCTTTTTCAGACTATTTACGTAATACCTAAATTTACTAAGGTATGTATGCGCTTGTCCTTCTAAGTCGGTCTGCATATTTGAAAGATATGTTGAAACTATGGTTTTATTCATGTTACTTGATCCATGTAAGATTTTACTTTGAAATATTCTTGATCTAATGAAAAATTATAAGTATTGCAAATCCTAAGGATCTAATGAAGTAATAAGTATCTTCGCATCTCTTAGATATAAATAGAAATTGGCTACAACTGCGAGTACAAAGTTAGTTATTTTGAAATTATTTTTTTCATTTTAAAATAAATTATATAATAGGGAAGGGAAAATAGAAGACGACAAGATGGGTAAGCGAGGCGAAAAAAAAGTAGAACAAAAATTATGCAAAACAAACTTGGTGAATGAAAAAGATATTAAAACAAAAATTATGCAAAATTAAACTTGTTTGAATGAAAAACAAACAAATAGCGCCGTCTGTGGGGATCGAACCCACGACCACGTGGTTAAAAGCCACGCGCTCTACCACTGAGCTAAGACGGCTTTTTATTTATGTTTTACACATAAAGGTTTTATTAACATCCAAACTTAATCAAAACACAAGTAAATAGTTTAGTATCACCCGTTACCATTTGAGAGTAGAAGAGAATGATTTCTCCCAACATTTCTTATTTGTTACTATTCATATTTCTTACATGTAAAAAAGTTCTTATAATAAAGACACAAAATTTAAAATAGATTTATAAATAACTATAACTTCTATTGACCTGTAGATGTGATTGTTAAGACAAACACTTGATTAATGATTGAAAGTAATATCAATCAATTTATCGAAACAGATTCCAAACTATAGTTGATATAATTATTTTCTCACACGTGTTGCCCTCTTTAATCACATTTCATATAACCAAATAACTTTTATCATTTAAAGTAAATCAAAACTTCATTGTAAATTAGCTAGTGTACAATAGTTAGTTACTATCCTAATTCCTACCATATTGTTATTTAGGTTTAGGATCATTAATATAAGCAAATTCACACAAATAGTTTTTTAAGCTTTTCATAGATCTCATACGTGTAAGAATAAGATTATAGAGAATTTGTAATAGATATAAATTTTTACCATTACATATGCAAACATTATATATTTTATTTATATAAGGAGTGGATTATTAATTGGTATAAAGATGAAATTAGATGATACCGAAGAAAAATATTGTCAATCATATAACGAGTAAGTACTAACCTTCTTAATAGTTAACACAAGTGTAGTAGCTTATGTTCTCACATTTTCAAAACAAAGAGAATTTGATGATACTTAAGTATTTATTGAGGCAAATGGCAATGTATCATTAGACTAAATCACCAATTTTTTTAAAAAAAGGTTCAATCGCCAAACCTCTTATAAGATGAGTAATACATAGGGGTTTAATGGGAAAGAAAATTTGTTGCTAGCATTAAGTTTTAAAATTCGGAGCTCAAAGGAATATCAATGAAGACTAGAATTCAACAAAAACAATAAAAGTCTTGACATCATTCCTAGATGATGATATTAAAGTAGAAGCACTCAAGCCCATATTTCAGTAAAAAAAAAAAAAATCCGCCATCACCAAAATCGACTGAAATCACCTTCAAGACATTAAACCTCATAATTTTGAATAAATTTATGTAAAGTACAAAATATTATCACATACAATAGCAACAAATGATGAAAAGATAAATCAAAATAAGGTCCGAACATGCACTATCCAATAATAACATGATCTCCTCCTTTCACACGAGACTCGAGAGCATGGTGATATGTAAGATAAAATATTGGAGTGTCTCTTTTCGTATCTGAAATAACTTAGATGTTAAAACTAACCAAAAAAAAATAAAGCGCATGTAACATAGTATAAGTGACAAGCTCTTTCCTCTAGTACTTCTTGACATAATGTAGGTAATTGAGACATGTACTAGCAAGGATTCGACCTCGGATTAAAACATTGTCAGTGAATGGACATTTCTTGTCAATGTATGTACCTAAATTCAAAGATTAGTTAGATCATAGAACAAAAGTGAAATTAAGCAATCAGAACAATTTTACAATGCAAGAAAATTGCTTGAAATGTCATTGTCTATATGTGAGCCTAAACTACTATACTAATTTTATGTAACTTGTTGTTACAAGGCTCTAAAAAGCACATAAATCTAAAAGTTATTTAGTAAGCTTCTACAATTTCAACTAAATAACAAGTGAAAGAATGAAAAACAATCTTTCTACCTCGCGAGGTAGGATTAAGGTATGGAAAGTCTTAAACAAAGAGAAATGCATAACTTTTCTTCACATGTCATCTTAATAACTCGAATCCCTGGCTAATAAGAAGTTTTACAACAAGTATATTTTAATGTTCTATAACTACAAATTATTAACGGAATCAGCTAAGTGAGATTTAGTACATCAATCCTTAATTTCTTATTAGTTTGCATTTTCTATATGAATCCTCTACACCGAGAGAAAATAGCCTACTTCACAACACTCGAGATTGATAAATAATCTTACAGAATTTCTATTCTGAATATATTTTCTTTTGAAGCTATAGTACAAATGCATTGTATGTGTCTGTCTTACTAATAATATTCCTTAGCGCTACACTATAAACCTTCCCTCTGCACGTGCACCCGGTAACTTCCGAAAAAATTATATGTATATATGTATATCTATTCTAAAAAACTGGTAGAAATTAGGATATACTTAACAGTGCATCCATGATAAACATAGAAGTGTCCTTGTGCTACTGGTACAAGCTAGATATACCACCCTTGAGACCAGGGTTTGAATCCAACTAAAGACCTTTTCTTTTATTGTTTTTATTTTAAGTTTAGCTTAGAGATCATATTTGAGCTATGTGTATATTGGTGCACCCAAAATCTTCAAATCCTAGGTTCACCTCTACTCTGAAAGATGTTTTCAAGGGAAGACGGACTCCGCAGCTGCAGACATGGCACTATTACTATATTATGCGATGCTTTTAACTAAAAAAAAAATGAAAACAAAATGTCTTAGTGTTGTTCCAAGGTTGAGGTCGCGGGGCAAGCCTTCAAGACACGACTTCAAGTTGTTAGTACACTACCAGTCTCGGTCATGGTTGAAGGTTACGAAGGAGGCTGGACTGAATGAGAAGAAATACCAAAATCCTAATTTGCAGCAAAGAGTGAAGGATGCATGGGCTTAGAGAAACTTATATAAGTACTCGAGACGGACTGGGTTAGATTCTATAGACTAGACTTGCGAAATGGGCTCAAAATCCTACCAAGCAAAACTGTAAAAATTCACAAATACTTATTCTGGACAAATCTGAACGCATCATAATCTAGTAAGATTCATAATATTGAAAACTAGAAATATATCTAAGTAATTAATTCCTAAACCACTGAAATTTATGTAGGTTTCTCTTTCAATTTTGATATCACTATATAAGTTATATCCGCAACGCGTACAAATCTATAAATTTATGGACAATTAAAAACATGTGGTGTCTAAAATTTATATGGCTAGAATCTAGTAATATTTGTCTAAACTCCAACAATATATAACTTTAAACACACATATTTGTGATTATATTTATTCCAAAATGTCTAACGTGACGAAATTGAATACATATTAAATGGCGAAATCTATGCACTTCAGACACTTAAATTGACATTAAATTTTGTTGTATAGTATAATTATAGTCAAAACTACCTTTCAATTACCTTTGATTCAAAGTTGTGACATTTGATTGATAGACTATTTTTGGTAAAATAACATTTCAGAAAATAGGTACGTTGATTCATTGAATTAGCTTCAACTTGTAGACTTATCAGTTAAACACGACTTCTGTAATTATTTAATATCGTGTTTATTTGTTACTTAGCAATCCTGTTAATAAAACTACAAAACAGCTGGCTATTTTAATCACCAAACATCCTTTTTGTATAAGGTTCAGTAAAACAACATTTTATAAGCTAGTTCAGAGGCTTAATAAAACAAACTTACTAAGCATTAAGTTTCAAAATTTGAAGACAACTCAGTAAAAGCAGAAAAGTTTTGACATAATATTCCTACAAGAAACAAAATTTGAAATGGAGGCACAAATATTACATCCCGGTGAAAGCTTTTTTCCCGCCACCACCAGAACCAGCTGGAATCACCTTTAAGACATTGAACCTCACGGTTTTGGATAAAGGCCTGTGAATCAGAAAATGTAATCAACTACCATAACAGCAAATAATGAAAAAATACTATAGAAAAATCAAAATGAGATGGTCCTAACCTGCACTGTCCAATAGTAACATGATCTCCCTCTTTCACACGGAAGCACGGTGATATGTGAGCTGGAATATTGGAGTGCCTCTTCTCGTATCTGAAATAACTTATGTGTTAAAACTAACAAAAGAAGAAGTGAAGTAGCCAACATAGTATAAGTGACATGCTCTTGCCTCTGATACTTCTTGACATAATGTAGGTAATTACGTCGAACAATGATGGTTCTGTTCATCTTAGCACTGTGGCATGTACCAGCAAGGATACGACCTCGGATAGAAACATTGCCAGTGAATGGGCATTTCTTGTCAATATATGTACCTATATTTAAATAGACCAAACATAAGGTTAGACCACAGAACAAGATGAAATAAAGGAAATCCATGAAATAATCAAACGATATTTGGTGCAACATATATAAGAGATGACTTGAAATCTGAGGAAATCTTTGTTTTTAAAGTCATTCTCAACCATCCAACGTCTAGAAAACATTATAGCTAGCAAGCAACATGTCCACATAAAGGTCACATAAATAGCTATTTAGGAAGTATCTTTTATTTACAAGTTTTACTTAAATGTAAGTAAATGTAGTCTCTTTGGAATGCCCACATAAGAAATATACCGTGTGCTATTCATCTTAGTCTTGTCAGGTTGAAGTAGGAAACAAAAAGGAATAAATAAGCTAAAATTCAATCCCCTGCTGTTCACCTCCGAAATTATACCACCACCTATTCAGCACTTTTTTGATATATTAAGGTCATCCACATCATAAACATCACACTGTTGAGATCCATACCCACCACTAAATGACAGTAATGTGAAGGTTAAAATTCACAGTATCATACCCTATGTAAGCTCCATAAATGTAAACAAACGCTAGCAACGTGAAGGTCTTTATTATATTTGACAAATGGAACAAAAAGTCCAAGTAAAAGAGTTAAAAGTTGCAACTTGGCCCGTAATCCCAGAAGCCTAGTTCTGTCAAAGGTTTAATAGTTGGAGAACCAGTATCCAGTTTATGTGAAGCAAAGGCAGAATCAAGAGCTTCAAGAGAAGAAGCTATGGAGAAGAACAGAATTGCTTCAATCCTAAATGCTTTGGTTTTATCGGAAATTCTGTAGAATATTTAAAAGAAAATCAAGAGAAGGCCACATGACTGGTTAAACACATGGATAACTTGCACCCCACGTCGTCTTAATAACCTGAGTCCCCAGCTAATAAGAAGTTGTAGAACAAGTATATAGTGTTTCCCCTAATGTACTCAAATTGCATTAAACCATATTTCATGCATTTCAGACGCATGGCAAATAACTTCTTAATAGAAAGATTTACCAAATGGCAACAAACTTTTACTTAAAAGAAAGATTTACCAAGTGCACACCACATCACAAAAACTTTTTAACTTCATACTAGAAAAATTTACCAAATGCCAACTAAGTTGCAGTGACATAATACAAGCGACTTTTTGGCCATTTAAAGCAAGTAGGTCCATTACTTAAGGTATGAACAATCCGTACATGAACCTTAATCCTAAACTAGTTGGCACTCAACACATCAAGACAATATAGAAAAAAAAATCCAAGTGGAAATCAAAAACTAGTCTTACAGATTTTATGTTTGGCTCCATTCAGACCATAATAACATATTCTCCAGGCAGAACTTCTTAATCACAGGTTGAGATCGTAACTCAATCTAAATACACTAAATTCAGTACGTCTAAGTCAGAAGTAGTAGATCAAGTTCTTAAGGCCTTTAGTACGAAGTAGGTTCATCAAGACTATCTTATCCCGGAGAGACTGTCAACTGAGCCTTCAACATAGGCAGGAAAGACTGATGATTTCTCGACTGCATATATCTAATATGGCATTTGGAGTTCCACCAACACGACTGACGCACAACGATATTCACTACATGCTCATATCTAAAATATAAATCAACAATGCAGAGAAATAGAGTAATTGAACAATATAATTAGAGCAAAATGAATACGAACCTTCAGTAGCCTCACGAGGAGTCTTGAATCCTAAGCCGATACTCTTGAAGTATCGATTGCCTCCCTTTCCTGGCCTCTTTCCCTTCCCGGTCTTCTTAGAGCTGCCGAAATCAGAAAAACGCAAATCTTAGGCCAAAACCCCTCCCAAGTTACGGACTTTAACAGATTGCTCAGGGTACTCACCTTAGAAACACCCCTGGCTGCTTCAAAAACGCCTTCTCCGTCTGCTCCGCCATGATTGATAGTTACTGAGGAAGATCAACTGACGGCGAGAGATGCCAAACCCTAATTTGCAATGGAGAGTGAGGGAAACTTGTCTATTTTACTAGGCAGGTCGGGTTGGATACTATGGACTGGATTTGCAAAAATTGGGCCGACTTATATCTAGGCCCAAAGTCTGACTAACTAAAATTGTATAAAAAAGGGAAAATTAGCAATTAAGTCATAATAACTAATTTAATTAGTCAAAGTAACAACACTTTAAAATATTAATTTAAAATGGCAAGATGACAATATTTTGATAAAATAATATGTATTCAGATTTTAGTATTTTAAATTAATTTTATTTATGGAAAGAGTCCATTGGACCAAAATATACACCAATAGGCGTTTAAAGTTAAAAAAAAAAAAACTAATACCATTAAAGTTTTTTCAACAAAGTTCACGTTTCTTCCCCAAATTTTAATATTTTACCCCACATTTCACGTTGCAAGTTCACGTTTCTTCCCCAAATTCAAGTTTTTTCAAGGATTTTTGTTTATTGTTAAACGAAATCTCTTTATTAATTCAAGAAGATTTCTCGGTTGGCAAGGTAATTTCCATCATCCATTTTGATTTTTTTGATTTGATGTTTAAAGCACCTATTATATACCTTACGGATTTCCAGTCGAATTTTCCAATTTTGATGTGATTTTGTTTGAATATTCATCATATATTTATGATTTTCAATTTTTTTTGATTTTTTTTGTGATTTTATTTTAATTTTTCAGATTTTGTAGATTCTAGAAAACATTAACAGCTTCCAAACTAAAAATATTTTTTTTAAAAAAAACAACAGCTTCCAAACTAAAAAAAAAATATGCAATTTCATGTTGTTAATATTTACACGTATAATGGGATACAAAAAGATTGTATGCATTCAACCAAAAAGAAAACATATATGAAACTAAAAAAAATCAAGCACTTTCAAGTGTTATGCATTATATATTGGATACAAAATATCCAATATATGATGTTTGGGATACTAACTGATATTGAAATACATCATGAATTTTTGTAAAATAAACTTATTCAGAGAAATAGTAAGTACAATTTTTAAGTCAAATAATAATAATAATAAAACAACACTTCATATTGAAATACAAATACAATAATTTAGTTTGAATACAAATTATTGTATTTGTTATGTGTTTCACAAAAAATGTATTTTCAGTATTATTTTATTTTTACTACTAATTTGTATTTATATTTTTTTGTGATACATACAATTTAAAGTAAATACACATTAAATGCAACAAATATAAAATAAATTAATAACATGGATATGAATACATTAAGAGTGAAAACAACTGATTCTATAGTGACAATCAACGTAGCAATTATCCTCGTTCCACCTCCCAGAATGCATGACTAGAAAACTAATGCTTCCCATAATTACATTAACAAATATATTTTTGATAATCACATATTTGCAGTAGTCTAAAATAAAAAAATTGTATCCAATAATCAATTACATAAATGTAATGTGCGCTCAAACATCAATAGTTTCAAAAAGAAAAAATATAGAACACGCACTCAAGTTATATGACATACAAAAAA
>NW_006239005.1:1610787-1642366 GCF_000226075.1 Solanum tuberosum | reverse complement strand
AAAAAAAATCAAGCACTTTCAAGCCTTATGCATCATATATTGGATACAAAACATATGATTGTTCCTCAGCGTGTTCATGTGCTTTTTATGGATTTCAATGGAACTGACGTCGAAATTTCAATAAAAATTTCAAATCATACAAAGATTTCACCGATTCAAAAGAAACAACAAAAATTAAATACCTGATGTATATATTTCTTGTATTCAATAGAACTGATGAAATTATAGTCGTGGAATTCGAAAACATTCAATTTAAGAATATGCCGAATTCGATTCGAAGAAGCTAGAAATATTATCAATTGACTGATTAGGAAGACAAAAACTTTGTTTGCAAATTTTTTGTTTGGAATTATTAACAATGGAAGACCAAAAAACACTCCACAGAAAGTGAGCCAACATCCACGCTTTGAAAAAAGTAACTGAAAAGTTTTAATATCTTTTTTCCTTTTTGATGTTTTATGTTCCATGTTTTTCTCTTTTTTATTATTAAGTATTTGTATTCTTTCAGATTATCATAATAAAATAAATACATAAATCATCCTTTTAACAAAATAAAATATTGTCATTTTTAATAAATAGTTAAAATGTTGCTAATGAGTCCCACTAAAGACTTAATTATTGTTGTTTTGCTAATTTTCCCTATAAAAAAAGGGTAAATTTTAGGAAGGGTAAATCACCTAGGTATCCTATATTAAGAAAATATTTACCATTTATAACAATAGAAATTTTGTAACTAAATATAACAATTCCTTAATATTAAGCGATTCTCTTTTTCTTTGTCTCTGTTTATCCAATGTCTTCTTCTCCTTCGCTGCAATTTTTTTCTCTTACGATCATGATTTCTCTTTCAACTTCTTCCTCTTCACAATTTTCATCTAAAAAACTATTTTTAAATATTTTTATCTTCAAATCGATTGTCACCCATGTTTCATGATTTTCACCTAAAAAAACAACAAGGAGTAGAATACAAAATCCCAAAATTTATACAAAATGATTACTTGTTTAAATTCTTTCTTAATTCACACTTCTGATTGATTTACTTGTTTAATTCATAATAGATTCAAGTTTAATTCAATCTATAGAACACTTTCTCGTCGTTTCATTAGATACTTGTTTAAATTCTTTCTTAATTCACTCTTCTGATTCAATTTTAATATAGTGTAATACACTTTTAATACAAGTTTAATTCATTTTTGCAGTTTGTTGGTTGATTTATTATGATTTGATTTCATGTTTAAATTCTTTCTTAATTCACTCTTTTGATTTATTTTCTTGTTAAATTCATAATAGATTCAAGTTTAATTAATAATAGATTCAAATTTAATTCAATCTATAGAATACTGTCTCGTCGTTTCATTAGTTACTTGTTTAAATTAATTCACTCTTCTGATTCAATTTTAATATAGTGTAATGCACTTTTAATACAAGTTTAATTAATTTTTGTAGTTTGATGGTTGATTTGTTATGATTGGATTACTTTGTTTAAATTCTTTCTTAATTCATTCTTCTGATTGATTTACTTGCTTAATTCATAATATATTCAAGCTTAATTCAATCTATAGAACACTCTCTCGTCGTTTCATTAGTTACTTGTTTAAATTCTTTCTTAATTCACTCTTCTAATTCAATTTTAATATAGTGTAAAGCACTTTTAATACAAGTTTAATTCATTTTTGCAGTTTGTTGGTTGATTTGTTATGATTTGATTACTTGTTTAAATTCTTTCTTAATTCACTCTTGTGATTGAATTACTTGCTTAATTCATAATAGATTCAAGTTTAATTCAACCTTTTGAACACTCTCTCATCGTTTTATTAGTTACTTGTTTAAATTATTTCTTTATTCATTCTTCTGATTCAATTTTAATATAGTGTAATATACTTTTAATACAAATTTAATTCATTTTTGCAGTTTGTTGGTTGATTTATTATGATTGGATTACTTGTTTAATTCATAATAGATACAAGTTTAATTCAGTCTATATGCCACTCTCTGGTCTTTTCAGTAATTACTTGTTTAAATTTTTTCTTAATTCTCTTTTCACTGATTCAACTTTAGTATTTGTGTAATACCACTTTAAATAGAAGTTTAATTCATTTTGAAGTTTGTTGGTTGATTTGTTACTATTGAATTACTTGTTTAATTCATAATAGATTCAAGTTTAATTCAATCTATAGAACAGTCTCTCGTCGTTTCCTTAGTTACTTGTTTGAATTCTTTCTTAATTCACTCTTCTGATTCAACTTTAAGATAGTGTAATACACTTTTAATACAAGTTTAATTCATTTTGCAGTTTGTTGGTTGATTATTATTGACATATCAGTTTCGAGTGGATCCCCTGCCAAATGAAAGCACATGGAACACACCAACACATGTTCTTAAAGAGGTTGTACTTCCACCACATGGGAAGGGACCTCCGGGAAGACCAAAAAATAAAAGACATACACAATTGAGAGAAGATGAATTCAAAAAGGTGAAAATAACATGCAACAATTGTGGACAAAAAAATCACAACAGGAAGACTTTGCAAAAATGTTAGGCCTTATGATAAAGAATAAAGATTAAAGAATAAGGAGTAAAATCCTTTTTAGCATTTTGTTTTAGAAGCTGATTAGTTTACTATAAATGTTTGGATCATTTCTTTGTCTTCTAATTCAGTATTAATACATGTCTAGTATTGTATATGAATTGTTATGAAATTTTCTAGTTGTATATCACTATAAAAACGTGTGTTAAAAATGCTACGTATAATTCATTTGTATTACATAGAAATTCTAAGTGGTGAGAAAAAAGTATTAAATGTGTAATAAAAATAGTTATAATTCATTTGTATGACATATGTAAGTGTTAAGAAAAATTTTAAAGCTGAAACCTGCATTATGAATTAGTGTTTTATTACAAATGTATAAAACATGTATTAAAGTTGTTTTAAATAAGTATTGCTAAAAGTTGACAAAAATGGTAATAAATTAAAAGTATACTTAAAAATGGTAATTATTAAATAAAAGATCTTCACTTATGTAATTTTTCCTTTTAGGAATCACATAGTTTTAATATGAAATTACAATTTATTCCTCTTTAGTTTGTAATTACATTAATCTCTTAAAAAGTAACACAAACCGGATACATTAAAGAGTATCTCGGATACATTATAACATAAACCAGATACATAATATGTAGACCGGATACATTAAAGAGTATCTCGGATACATTATAACATAAACCAGATACATAATATGTAGACCGGATACATTAAAGAGTATCTCGGATACATTATAACATAAACCAGATACATAATATGTAGACCGGATACATTAAAGAGTATCTCGGATACATTATAACATAAACCAGATACATAATATGTAGACCGGATACATTAAAGAGTATCTCGGATACATTATAACATAAACCAGATACATAATATGTAGACCGGATACATTAAAGAGTATCTCGGATACATTATAACATAAACCAGATACATAATATGTAGACCGGATACATTAAAGAGTATCTCGGATACATTATAACATAAACCAGATACATAATATGTAGACCGGATACATTAAAGAGTATCTCGGATACATTATAACATAAACCAGATACATAATATGTAGACCGGATACATTAAAGAGTATCTCGGATACATTATAACATAAACCAGATACATAATATGTAGACCGGATACATTAAAGAGTATCTCGGATACATTATAACATAAACCAAATGCATAATATGTAGATCGGATACATTAAAAACTAGTTCGAATACATAATATGTAGCTCGGATACATTATAAAATAAACTGGATACATAATATGTAGCTCAAATACATTAAATACTGGCTCGAATACATTAATATGTAGCTCAGATACATTAAAGAAATAAGAAATTTTAGAGATTTTTAGAAATAGAAAGGGATATTGGAAATAAGGGGAACATAAGACGTGTATTTCAGTTGAATTAACTGATTGTATCCTCTATGTTGAAAGTACTAGATCAATTGAATCAACTGATTGTATGATATATCATTTAGTACTACTAGTTTTAATATGCACATTTGATTTAGTTTCATAAATAATTATAAAGTCAAACACATGCAAACCCTTAAACTTGTCCCTAAATTTCATTTTGACACTTCAACTCAATCTTGTTCCATTTTAATCCTTTAACTTCAATTTTTATGTTCCATTTTGACACTTCTTTTCAAAGAATCAACAAGGCCAAACACATATACAGCCCCTCAAACTTGCCCTTATTTTTCATTTTGGCACTCCAACTTAGCCTTGTTCCATTTTAACCCTTAAATTCCATTTTTTCTGTACCATTTAAACACTTATACTAATTTTTATGATTTATTTTTATTTATGTTCTTCAATTGCAATTTCTTATTTTTTAAAAATAGATGTGTGCCTGTTAATTAAAAAAATTAAACATTCGCGAACGAACATAAAAAATTTCAAACAATAATATTATTTTTTGATATTTCTCTGTATTTTTGCATGAAAATAAAATTGACGAAAGTTCTTTGATTTTCTTTCTTAAACATTCAATTAAATTAAATAACACTACTTATTTATTTTTTCTTATCATCTAGGCTATCTAAATTTAACGCAAATACTCACTTTTAATTTTTAATATAAATCAATACGAATAAAAAAACTACATCTTCAAAAAGACTCGACTGACTTTGTTAATAACACTACTAAAAAAAAACTCTTGTTCATTTCTAATAGCAGTACTAAACAATGTTAAAACTCGACTAACTTTGTTAGGTTGTCGGTGATTTTAAAGAAAGAAAACAAACACAATTTCGTCAGTTATTTTCACACAAAAATACATAACACTCTTAAAAAGAAATTATTATTTTTTAAAAAGAATTATTTTTTGTTAATTTTAAATTTTTTAACTAAAATTAAATGACACATGTCTATTTAAAATAAGAAGTTGCAATTGAAGAATATATATAAAAATAAATAAATCATAAAAATAGTATTTCGTGTTAAAATGGAACAAAGCTAAGATAAAGTGTCAAAATGAAAAATGTGGACAAGTTAAAAGGGCTGTATATGTCTTTGGCCAATCAACAAAGTGGGATGTGTGTACTTCGCATGCCATGACATGACACAAAAACCAATGACCAAACACATATGCAGATCCTTAAACTTGCCCTAAATTTTATTTTGACACTTCAACTCAACCTTGTTCCATTTTAATCATTCAACTCCAATTTTTATGCTCCATTTTGGCACTTCTTTCCAAAGAATCAACAAAGTGGGATGTGTGTACTTCACATGCCATGACATGGTACAAAAACCAATTAAAAACACATACACAACTCACATAACTTAGCCTTGTTCCATTGTAATCCTTCAACTCTAATTTTTATAGTATCATTTAAACACAAAATACTAAATTTATGATTTCTTTATTTTTATTTATGTTTTTCATTTCTACTTTTTAATTTTAAAAATCAATGTCATAGCTTTTTTAAAAAAAAAAATAATAACAATGGATGAACATCATTTTTTTTTAAATATTTTTTTTGGAGTTTCTGTACATTATTGTGTGAAAAAATAATCGACGAAAATGTGTTAGTTTTTTTTTAAACAATTAATTAAATTAAATAACACCACATTTTTTTTCATATCTAATTTATTTGGACTAACTCAAATATCAACTTTCTAATTTTTCATTCAACTACATACGAGTAAAAAAACTCATGTTCATTGCTAATTAATAACACTACAAAAAAAATGTTGAAACTCGATAGACTCCGCTAGGTTGTCATTGATTTTCTTAAGAAAGAAAATCAACGCATTTTCGTCGGTTATTTTTCACGCAAAAATATAGGGAAAATCTTAAAAAGAAATTGTTACTTTTTAAAAAAAATCAATGATTATCCGTCAATTTTAATTTTTTACAATAACTAACAGATGAACGTCAATTTTTAAAATGCAAAATAGCAGTTAAATAACATATATAGAAATAAAGAAATCATAAAATTGATTTTGTGTTAAATGGTACATAAAAAAAATAGAGTTGAAGGGTAATCTTTTATTATTTTTAAAAAAATATTTTTTTGTCTTTCACTCTCTTAAGAGAAAGTGTGATGCACACACTCTGTCACATCACTTAGAAGTGTCAAAATGGAACATAAAAATTGGAGTTGAAGGGTTAAAATGGAACAACGTTTTAGAGTGCCAAAATGAAATTTAGGGACAAGTTTAAGGGTCTACATATGTGTTTGACTTTATTATAATGCTATAAATTTTCAATGTGACTTAAAATTTTTGAAAGATTAAAGCAATATGTATATATATACCATTTAGAAGGTGCTATCCAATTTTAGAAAGAAAAAAATAAGGCAGATATAAGATTAAAATTTCTAACATCACTTAGAAAGGTGCACCCAATTATCATCACATTTTATAATACTTCAAGCATTGGTTCATGCATCTATATTTAAGTACTTTATGATATCGTTGGGGGGAGAGATAAGTGGGTGATCTACCTATTTATCTTGTCTGTAAGCTTAGATTATTGTACATTTTCAAATAGAGAATGGTGGCAGTTATGACATTTTAGCCCTAAAAGACAAGTTTTGATCATTTATAGATGTATGAGGTGAAACAAAGTAAAAAGGAGCTGGAAATAAACAAAGAGATCGTTTTCAAAAATTGATGTTGATTAGGAGAAAGTAATGTGATTGCATTCCCACATGCGGCGCCAAATCACCAATTCATAGACAACAACCACAGGTAGAATGATTGCTGCAAAATTCAGCTATGCGATGGTAGTGATGCAGCCGCAACTCTTGATGTGGGGCCGCATTTCACCATCGCAAATTTGTCGAAAAAAATCATCATGATATTCGATGTGGCGATGCTATTGCGACTGCAACATAGAATGCGACCCCGCAACGCATGCACAAAGCCTATTTTTATTTGATATTTTTAGTAATTATGAATACCTAATTTTAGGAGTTTCAGAACATTGAGTTTTCTATTTTTTTCGTTGAAGTCCTGGAGCCTTTTGTGCAAAAACAATATGTTTTGGAATTGAGACCATTGTTGATTATTAAAGTTGATCTTTTAGTTCTTGATTCTTCCTCTCACTCATCGTAAGCATGTCTTCTTTTATTTACAATTCAGTTTCTGCACTTTCTATGGATAACTAACTCTATAGCTAGGGTTGTGGAGCCCTAAAAGGGAAGTAACAATGAAATAGTTGTGTAGATAGAAATTCTAGACGGTAATTTTTAGTGTATGATTAGTTATTTTGTTTTGTATGAATTTTAATGAATTCTTGCATTAGAATCAAGCTTTATTCTTTACTTGCTTGAAAAACAAGTTAAGATTAGAAAAAAAGAACTAAGCACAAGGATTTGAGACTCGTGTTCAATCTAATTGTAGATATTGAAATTTTGTGGGACTCTGAGTTGAGGAGGTGTGTTCAATTCCAATTAGAATTCCAGGAGGCTACTCAACTCACGCCTATATAAAAGGGTACTATATTCCCTTGAAAAGGCATCTCAAATATTCCGTAAAGAGATCAAAATCTTGAATATTTCGCAAATTCATGAAATATTCATAAAGAGGTCACATCTAAATCATCCTAGTTCGGGAAATACGCCACTAACGTCCCTCGAATCATGGATAATCTTATGAGAGAAAAATCAAGGGAGGAACAGAATTATACCTGCAATATTTATCAATAAAATTAGGTTTCTTCATATTTTATTAGTGATTGCAATTTATTTTTCTGTTACTTTAAAATTTGTTACAAACACTAATGATTTGAGTCTTGACTGTGATAATCTAATTCAAACTTAATAACAATTATTAAAGTAACACCCAAGTGTCGCGAGTACTTAAAGTGATATCTTCTAGATGGACTAGAAGGACTCTAGTTATACTTAAGAAAGTTGACCGTTTTACACATAGGGACTTAACTAGAATTTCATAAAAGCAACTAGATCAACATTATGACCTAAAATGGTAGTCCTCAAATTAATGAATGCCCTTTTCACAAGAGAATTCATTTAAATTTCTTGAGGTTTTATCTCTCGAACAATGTAATCAAAATTAACCTTCATTAAATCTCGAAAGCAACCTTCAAGAGATAGAGAAGAAATAAATTCTTTTAAATTTTATTTTCCACAATTGTTTTACAAAATAAAGACCATTTATTCTTACAACTAAGAGTAATATTCACACCATATTGTATTTGAGATTCAACTCTAACCTTACAAGGTTCTATATTTGAACAACGAAAATACAATTTGAGCGTACCAAAAAACATGAATTTATGTGAACCCGAATAATTCCCCTTAATACACCCCTTAGTTATTATTCAGACAACTAATTGTTAGTATTTCGTAGGACTGCGACTCCTTCAAATGTTTAATGGCTATAAGACTTTTGCAACTTACAGTGTTATACATGTCACAATACTTTTTAATCTGGGGCTATAAAAAACTATCATTAAGAGGTAAAATTAATATGAACGGAATCAAATCAAATTGTTTCTATATTTAGAAAGCTACCCTTTTTTATCTGTTTTTTTTAATTAAAAAAATGTTGTCACGTAAAATTAAAATTTAGAGAATAGTAGTTTATATTTAGTTATTTACAATTCTTATTGCAATACAAATACTTTTCAATACAAGAAAGCTATATATATTGCCTACTGGTGATAAACATTCTTTCATACTACTCTAAAATGAAACCATAATAAATAGCCTCATTCATCATGTCTCAACAATTTCTTCAGCTTCATCACTGAGCCAATTTCCCACCTAAATATAGTTCTACTTAGCTTATTCTGTTTCACAGTCAATTCAAAATACATGTACAACTGCTCCACTGCCTACTTCAACATCTGCACAACTTGGATGACAAAATAAACCAAAGGGGAAAAAGAATTAATAATGAAAAACACAACAGAAGTAGCATTTCGTAGAAATGACATGCATGAAGCCATGTTGTACTTGATATATAATTCCTAACCTCTGAGATCCGCGGAGAAAAAGCACCACTTCTCTGGATCTTTCATTTCAAAAGCCTTATCAGAATTTCTGCTGGCAGAATGAAGCTAAGGATTGAACAAGCTCTAGCACTTCCGTATAACTCCAAACTTCATTCTTGAAGATAAAATATTCTTACTGGGATGCAATATTAAGTTGTCTACCTCAGTTTGATCTTTGTTGTGGTGCTATCCTATTGCAACTTTCAGCAGGGCAATGATCTCCACATCATCGAGAGCTGATTCCTGGACAAGGTGGAAAGGAGTCTTGCCTTCCTTATCAACAGCTTGTGGATCGGCCCCCCTATTTGCAAGAAATCATATTGGTTAAACAACATAGACAGAAGTTATACAACTTATTACAAAAGTAAGCTCTCAATTTCAGCAGCATTATGAAAATGATTAAAATTGTCTCTTCTCAATTTCAGTGGCATTACTAATCTTCAACATTACTTCATTGATTAATATAAGAACTAACTATGTTATCATTTCAAAACGTCAATTCTCCTCTAAATCTGAGGCCACGAAAAGTTGAAAGAGTGCAGGAGTACCAATCAGTAGAATGTTTTGATTCAAGATATACAACTCGAATGTCATTCATCTTTACAAAGAGCATAATCCTCTAGCCAAGTCAAGGGATAGAGCTTGTCTGTTAAGTCGGCTCCTGTTCTGCTATCTGATGAAGTAAAACAGTATTCAACTACCATTTCTTGGGCCTTAATCAGATTCATTGGAGCAGTTTTGAAATTTGAGAGCAGATTTGTTATATTCTAGCTTGGTATGAAAATTTGTGCGTGGTAAAACTGTTAAATATACTCTATAATTCATGGAGGATAGGTTTAAGTTCCTCATCTTGTACTACACTGAACACAAACCTTTAAGTTTATCCTTTGTAAAACTAAATATAACAAAACATTAACATCAATAAACAGTTCTTTGGTTTTACACAGTGAAAGGCAAATTCTATAGAATAGTTCTGAGACCATCAGTGTTATACAGATGTTAACATGGATGCATGGTCTACAAGTTTAGACAAGATTAGAAATGGTCACATACAACAGAAGGTGCAAGGTAAGAAATGTAGATGAAAAAATGAAAGAAGGTAGCCATTAAGATTGTCAGGTCATATTCTTAGTAGACCTCCAAATGCATTAGTATGGAGGTGGAACACCATAATGATTGAAGGTGTTAAAAGAAACTAAGGTAGATCTAATATCAGGAGGATGAAATTTGTCTCAAAAGACATAATTTCTCGAGATCAATGCAGATTTAGCAAGAGAAGATTACAATGGAAGCAAGTATCATATATAGGTGATGTCAACCAATATGGATCAAGGTCAATCCTTATTGACACACTTACATTAACCTGGTATTCCACACGAGTCTTTTAAGTTGGCTTAGAGATATATGACAGTGTAAGGATACACATAGAGAAGCCTAACTTAATTAGTCTAATCATATACATATATTGAATAGTGGAATGAAACATGTGCAAATGGGGTAGGAAGAGGACTCATATAGCCGACCCCAATTAGTTAGGATTGAGGCGCAGTTGCTGTTTGTTTGCTTGTTTATAAAGTCTTTCCCACGTGGGGCTGGAATCATTACAGTTGAGTGATTGATCTAAGGAACATTCAATAATTCCAAACTCCTTTGAGATATATGAATGTTAAGCATTAAACACCTTTATAGAAAGTCAATAATTTCCCTCTGATTCTGAAAAGCATGGACGTCATTGTTGTGCATGGAAATTCAGCTGGAGATTGATGATCATGCACTGATACAGCTTTGATCTAACTAGTTCTCTGTCCTAAAACCAATTAAAAGTGCAGAATCTACCCATACTGCTTTATAGGATTCCCTTTAATATGCTTGTATTTAAATTTCAATTACTACTTGGCTTCAATTTCTGTAGTTATTTTATTATCTTCTGCTATTCTATTATTTAGCATCAATTTGCAAATGTGGCTTTATATGTCTCTCTCACACACAACTGCATGTTGCCAATAATTACTAGTTTACTACGACCAATAAGATATGTGGCATTACCCAGTAAAAGCACCTCTTCCTCTGCTAGATCTGAATGTAAGCACAATAACTGTGGACCTCCCAATGGTTTAAACTATATAAATATACAGGACATGTTAACCTATATTGTGAAGCTCCTTAGAAACTTTTATCCAAATGCACATGCCGGGCATCAGCCTTACTGAGAGAATTATATTACCGGACTGGATACAATTAAGAAACTAAGGAACTAGCACTGTTCTTAGAATCAAACCATTACCTTGAAAGTAATAGTTTGGCAATTTCAGTTCTTCCTCTTAAGAAACTATGATGCAGTGGGATCTGACCACGCAAATCACAAGCATTTATGTTAGCGCCATGCTGCAGAAGCAGCTCCACCATGCCAATATCAGCAGTTTGGCAGGCTAGGTGAAGCAGGGAACAACCATCAAAAAATCCATCAGAGGAAAGGTCTGCACTTCCACTTCGTGGGTTCAAAGAGTTCGCACAATCACTGCCTAAGAAACCAAAGTGATAATCAGGGTTTGCATGCCAATGCAATCTCAATAATTCACTAGATAAAGACGTACCAAGTGATGCTTGCCCGTGAACTGCATTAACATCTGCTTGATAAACAACAATGAGACGGTATACAGTTTTCTTGTCATTTTTACGCACACCTTCCCACAACTGTTGTGCCACAGAAAGCAGATGCCTACTGTCTTCCACTTTGTGAACAAATTTTTTTTCTGCATACTGCAGCCATAAGAAGACTTAGCAAGCAAAGAAGAACGGTAAGGAGTTAAACCAGGTGAAGTATACTAAAGATGATTCTCATTAAGTATTGACAGAAGATGATGAAATCAAGGAGAGGCGGAGAGAATATTTTGATCAATTGTTCAACTTGAACCAAGAGAATAGCATTTTGGACCCCCACACATCTGTGAACAATAGAAACTTTAGCAGACTCATAAAATTACGCCGACAGTGGTAAAAGATGCCATGAAAGATATGAGGATGAGAAAAGCTTGTGGTCCAGATAGTATCCTATATAGGTTTGGAAGTGTCTTGAAGAGGTCAAGTAGAATGACTCACCAAGCTACTCAATGCTATACTAAGAAGTAGTAGGATGCCCGATGAGTGGAGGAAGAGTAACCCCAATTCCGATTTATAAGAAGATATTGAAGTTGTTTAAATTATCATGACATTAAACTCATGAGTCATACGATGGAACTCTGGGAAAGAGTGATAGAGCATAGACTAGAAACATGATAAAGTAAAAGAGAATGAGTTAGCATTTATGCCCGGTAGATCTATAATAAGGCTATATATTCTTGCAAAGATTTATGAAAATCTAAATCGCCAAAGAATGAAATATCTACCCATTATGTTTATTGACATGAAGAAAGCATATGATAGAGTACCACAAAAAGTTCTTGGTGGATGATGGAGGAAAAAGGAATTCATATTAAATATATAAATGTCATAAAGGACAGGTATGAAGGATCCATCACTCGCGAGAAAACAATAATAGGTGATACAAAAGTGTTTCCCATAATAGTAGGTTTACACCCAAGAATCACGTTGAGCCTCTACTTGTTTACCCTAGTTATGGAAGAACTAACCAACACAAAACAATTGTACTACTGTGAAATTTGACAGTTCAATCTAATAAACTTAAAGGCCTTATAGCCTAGATTTTAAGAATTGTCTTACTTACTTGTATCACACTATCATCTTCTTCTTTTTTTAATAATATATTAGTGCTTAAATATTTTGGAATTAATAAAATTTTCTTTGAAAAACTAGTCATTGCCAACTTTAAAAAACTTTAAAAAGTTTGAAGTTTTAAAATTTCTGTCCATTTACTATATTTATGTATCACACTATCATCTTTTTTCTAATTGCGTATAGACAGACTCATAGTCAACACGACAGCGAAGTATCAACAAATCCAGTTAGACAAAGGATAGAGATTCAACACCCAAGCTAAGCTTGGAAGGGCGAAACATGGATTTCAGACTGTGGAGAAACAACCTATGATTACAACTTAATACGTACCAGACTTTCATCAATCATAACTCAATTCCCATCTTCTCTAATGGGAATCCTAATCCCGAATAACTAAATAGCATCAGTGAGGATGCTCATGCCCTGTCCCTTCTACTTATCTTTCACTACTTCCCTAGGACACATGACTTATCACGATACCTACGGATCAACTCACGATGTCACCGTCGCTGATGTTCGTCAAGCAGGCCACAAACCCATCACAGCACATGGATTTTAAGATCTATGCACGGTTGCTCACATGGGCAGAATGTGCAGTGCCAGTTCACTGATCAGGTGCGGCAGCCGTACAGCAGAAGGCTCATGAGTTACGGTATGATGTAGAAGTGGGAGAGAATAAGTATTGATAGAATGCCTACATAATTAGTGAGTCAGCAGGAGGAGCATAATGTGCGATATCCACCGATCTGGTGACATTAACGGCTAATCAAATGACTGAACTGGAGGGATAAACTAAAATATCAACTAAAGTTTAAACAAATACTTCTTCCATTTTAATATAAGAGGCAAAGTTTGAATAACACAGAATTCAACAAAGAAATGAACACTTTTGAGACTAGTGGTAAAGAACATTCCGTAACATTTATGTGGCTATAAGACTTTGGAACTTGTCGTGAGCATTCCACAACATTTGTGGCTATAAAAGCTTGTTGTTAGAGATAAATGAGAAGTTAAGGTTAATGTTTCCGAATCTAGAAAGATGTCATTCTTTCTGGAACGGACAAGAAAGAAATATTGCCATGGAACAGAAGTATTATATAAGATGTGAAGCTATTCCTTTAAGACAGAGAAGCGGCTTACAGAACATGTTAGCTATTTTTAGTGGTACCTTTCCATGGATGAACTTCTCCTTCACTGAAATATGATCATCCTCACTCGGTTTGCAAGAAAACTGCTTGTGTTTATGGGACTCCAAAAACCTAGACCAATCAGTTGACACTTTTCAATAAAGAACAATAACGAAAATAATTCACATTGTAATGAATTTTTCAAAGTTACCGCATCGGTATTTCATCTGCCTGAAAATTTCTTCTTGGATGCAGCAAACCCTCCCAAATAGAATTCACGAACACATTACCAAGTGCTTGGAATAAGATTATGACAGAAGGCTCCCACACTTTAACATCAAGTGCCAAGGATCTTACCTAAATACAAAGTTGCAGTGGAGCTGTAAGAAACACTTCAACTTTTGTGTATTCATACAAAAAAGCAATGTTCTGAGCAAGTCCAGTGCATAATGAAGCAGTGTAACTGTGTAAGTATAGTCCATCCAAACTAGAAAAGGGGAATGGATAAAGGACTTTGCAATCCAACTTACTTTAGGTTTTTTCCTTTAGATACTCCAAAATTTACAGAATATGACTAAGCTCTTTCTTTTTTTCCACTTTCAATTACCTGTCTCAATCTTTCCAATAATCACCATTTATATTAAAATTAAAGGCCATGTAGATCTGGACTTTTTATGAAGCTAAGGGTAACTGGTCGGAACATTATTCCTTGGAAACCTATAAAGTTTTGGAGAATAGAGAAAGAAACAATATATAGAAAAAATCTCAAATATGTTAAACTAGGAAACAGTAGAACAATGACCATTAACCTAGGAATGATCAAGTGGACAACCCCTTCCATAAGTTGAAACATAATGAGATTGAATATAATTGTATAAACTATAGTATCTTAACAATCATATCCCACTCTCACCTAACCTTTAGCCTGTCTAGGTACTTCAAAAATTTAAGTAGCAAAAGGAGTTCCTAACATGTGGCTGGAGCTAGAACTTCCGGCGGCATGGGAGGCGCATGACGAGGTCTTTAATGGAGCTGCTGACTGGGGTTTAGTCGTCCGAGGTAGAGGAAGCTTGTGGCAGAGTTGTTATTTCAGAAAACTGACTAAAAGGGTCTCTGAGTAACGGAACAACCACGAGGAGGGAGAAAAAATTTGATCTCTTTGATATGAACAGGACCCTAGAGTTGCAAAGGGAGATAAGTCAGCTCAAAAAGGCAGCAACGGCTATGATATATGAAGATTTCAAGAAGAAGAAAAAGCTTCTATATATTTCTTGATGAATTTACATCCCAATAGAATGAGTACTTATACAATGAGTCTTTGAACTAAATAAGAAAATACAATACTTCTTGACAAGGAGGAAAGGCAATATAACACAATCAATACTTATAATTACAATACCAATCTACTCCTATAATTAAGTTAGGAAATTGCTAATCAATCAATCAACAATTATTGAATAGAAACACTACACAAACACATAATCTGATAATGCATGTCAGGAAGCATGTGGGGTTTAACATGAAGGCGGGTACTCTCACTAGGGAGAAGTTTAGCAAGGCTTCCTGCCTCAAACATAAGACAAAGTAGAGAAAAATTAAAAGTAGGATTATACTACAAAAGTAAGAAGCTTAGTTGTACAAGGAAGAAAGTTGACTTGCCTTTGATATATGTACACCAAATTTACGGTGAATGCCAGAACATTCAATGCATATAAGAATACCAAGATTCAAAGAAGCCCAGTCTGGATCAGGAGCACCACAATCAGCACATTTATCATTCCCAGGTATCCTCTTCAGTGCATCAGTTGGTTTCTCTACTTTCATGCTCGGGAGGTGTGATGCACTTTTGGATTGGCGTATGGAACTCTTAGCAATGAAATCCCTCCCAGATGAGCACTCTTCAATTGTTCTTTGATCCTGACTCATGGGACTTCCTATGGACCTACTTTTGGTAGAGTGACTCATAGAGAAATGCTGACAACATGAACCAGTATCATTAGGAAACAACAAAATTGGAACTGGAGTAACAATATCAATGTTAATATTTTACCCTTTCAGGTATCTGGGAACTCAGTAGTGAGGTAATAACTCCTGTTATTTTTTCTATCCACACCAGTTGTTCTGCTGTGCTCTCTGCCTAAATGCCAAAAGATAAAACTTTACTGAGAACTGTTGACGACATATTATGTTGAAAACAAGTTCTCTCAATACAGCTCTTGCTTAGTTCACCTGCAAAGTATAACTCTTTGTTGGTGAAATTATTCTGAAGCAGAATCTCAAATCCGATTGCTCTGCATCCGCTTTTATTGTTGATGTCAGTAGGTTCACTGTGCGACGTGCAACAGGTTTTTCATCATGTACACCTCCATGATAATGTGAAGAGAGTGGATTGGAAGATCCCTGAAACTGCATCATCCACATTTGAGCAAGCATAAATAGTGACCAGAAGAACTTGCCAAATAAACATGGCATAATACAAAAATGTGTCATTTAACTTGGATTCGGCTGATATTTATGTCCTTCTAACTTTGGGTGTGCACAAGTAGGAACTTAAAGTTGAACAAGTAGACACATTCATCCTATGTGGCAATTTGCATCCTACTCGTTCAACTTTATACAGCTTTAAGTGTCTACTTATGCACACGCAAAGTTGGAGGGCATAGATGATAGCCGAGGTCAAGTTAAAGGGCACATTTATGTAGTATACCAATAAACATTTTATTTAATAACTTACAGAGGACCTGCTCCTTAGCGTTCGATAATAGTACAACATTCCTCTGCTATCCAGAACAAAGAATCTTCTCTTCCAGTCACCTCTTAAATTGGAGGAACGCTTTGAGAGATACCCTTGCTTTATAGTTTCTACCTACACTATTGAAATCTTAGCTGTAGAAATAGTAATCAGAAGAGCTCTTGGAAGAAATAACAAGAATCTCAAAAACAGCACAGAATGGTACTCCCTCTGTCCCAATTAATATGACTCACTTTCCTTTTTAGTCGGTCCCAAAATGAATGACACATTTCTATATTTAGTAACAATTTAACTTTAAAATGCATGTTTTACCTTTAATGAGATGATTTATAGCCACACATATATCTATGACTTATTTTAGACCACAAGTTTCAAAAGTTCGTCTTTATTTCTTAAATTTCGTGTCAAGTCAAACTACCTCATATAAATTGGGACGAAGGGAGTATTTGCTAATAGGGGTGAAGCCTCAAAGCATGTACCTTTCCTTCTGCAGCAGACTGCATTACTGCCTCTATCACTTTCTGGGAACTTCTGGAAGAATGTTGTGTGATTTCAGCAGTTGAAGAATTGTGAGGACTGTTTAATGACCGCCTGCTTTCTTGATCAACTTCCTTCTTATACTCTTGCATTTTTTCATTGAGAACTACCTGCTCATGTGTCGAACTTTCTCTAGCCCTTCGTGCAAAGGCCAGGACCTAGTATAACCACAGACCTCAAAACACATTAAAATAGGGACAAGTATTTGAAAGAAGTTATGTAGTTGCAAAATCAATTTAACAAAGATCAATTCATGCGATTTTAGTGTATGTGTTGGACCCTGTTGAGTATTTAAAGAATCAAAGAAGTTATTTTTATATCTTTTTAATTTTTTGGAGAGAAAATAATAACATCCCTAGGTTTACAACAACAGCAACATACCCGGTGAAATCCCACAAGTGAGGTCTAGAGAGGGTAGAATGTATGCAGACCTTATCATTACCTCATGGAGGTAGAGAGACTATTTCCGAAAGACCCTCGGCTCAAGTGCAACAAATCCCAGTATAAAGAAGGAGATAATGAAAAGAAAAGAATATAGCAAATGACAAGGAAACAGTGCAAAAGTCTACCAAAGAGGAGCCAAAACAATAAAATCAAGTGATAATTGAAACACCATAAACAAATAATCAACAATGATAAAAATAAAGAAACAAGAACTACAATAATACAACTAGTACCATCGCAAACCCTAGCCACCCTAAGCAAGACAACACTACACTACCTTCTAACCTTATACCCTAATACGTGTCCTCCACACCCTCCTATCTAGGATCATATCCTCGATAACCTCAGGTTGTGTCATATCATGTCTTATCACCTCTCCCCAATACTTCTTTGGCCTACCTCTGCCTCTCCTCGTACCCTCTAGAATCAACCTCTCGCACCTCCTCACTAGTGCGTCTATGCATCCTTAGGTTTACTTAATTGGAATATATTAACCCTCAAACTTCTACAAGACCACATGAGATTCCCTGCACTACCAAATAGAGGAAATGCAAAAGAGGAAATGGTTTGATCAATTTGACTTTTTCACTTCAATATTTTTTGCAAATCCTCATCCTTGTTGAGGATGGTAAGAGAGTATAGGAAGAGCTTCAACCCTATAAGAAAAAAATATTTATTTCCTAGGACATCCATAACTTATTCTAAACCTTTCATATACTCTTGTTTACACCAAAAATGAAACAAAACTATGCAATTCATCTTCATCTTCTGAGTAGTGTTGCACCTGTTTTCAAAGCATCTAAGATTTCTTTCTTTCCACATGGACCACCAAATGCATGTTGGTATAGTTTTCCATCTTTCATTTTGACTATATAGGTTATGATAGCTACTCCAAACTTTAAGAGTCTATATAATTATCCTTGGCAAGTTGGCATCACCCAATTCAATCCTTTCATATTGATGATGGTTCTCCATAATTGGCTAGTAATCCTACAGTGAAAAAAGAGGCGACTAACTCTGCCTCCTCTCCACATAGAAAACATCTTGAACACAAATGGAATCCCCTTTTCATGAGATTTTCCAGAGTCAACACCCCTTGTTTAGCAAGTAGCCAAGTAAAACATGAAACTTTATAAGGGATTTTTTGTTTCCACATTAGTTTCCATGGCTGACAATCAATTCGATTGTTGAAAATATCGAATTTCTTATAAGCCTCCTTTACATTGAATCTGCCTTGCCTGTGATATGCCATACAAGACACTCTTCTAACACAGATGACCCTTTGAGTTGTCTAGAAATTTTGAAGAAATCTACTAATCTCTAGATCTCCCAGACATTCAGGAGCTCTCCATAGGTGTTTGTGCCATTCTGGTTGTCCAATTACCATTCATTTCATACTTTAACTTGATCACCTCTTTCCATAAAGTCTGCTCATCAGATGCAAGTCTCCAAAGTCATTTCATCATGAGGCATTGATTATGGTTTTTTAAGTTCCTTATTCCCAGATCCCGTGCCTGTTCTATTAGTGCATCCCATATGACCAGGTGGATTTTTTTAGAGTCACTCTTGCCTTGCCAGAGAAAATTCCTTCTCAAAACATCAAGGCTCTCAATAACACCATCAAGTAGAGGAAAGAGGGACATCATGAAAGTATACATGACATCCAAAACACTATTAATGAGAGCTAATCTTCCCCCTAATGAAAGGTAATGGATCTTCCAATTCACTAGTCTTCTTTCACATTTTCTCTCCCATCCCATTCCATATACCTATGGATCAGCTTTATGCTCCCAGGGGGGCAGGAGCATGCCCAAGTATACAACTGGTGTTCACCAACCCTCCCCACAAGAATCTTGGCCAATGAAGTTATATCAGTAGCCTCATTAACCGGATTCAGTGAAATCCCACAAAGTGGGGTCTGAGTAGCGTAGAGTGTATGCAGACCTTACCACTGTCTCTCCTAGGTAGAGAGGTTGTTTCTGAAAGACCTTCGGCTCAAGCAAATCAAAGCAAATTGAGCCAATGTAGGAAGCTTTTATTCCAGTTAATGTGTAACCCAGAGATTGCTTCAAAGAGAACAAAGATCACCCTGAGTATCTTAAGTTGTTCTCTATTGTCATCACAAAAGACCAGCGTATTATCGGCATACTGAAGGTGTGTAATCTCTATATCAGCCCCAACTCTATTTGATACGTTGAAGCCCTTAATCCAGAGTTTTTCTTGAGCAGTTTTCAGCATATCATCTAAGCCTTCTATTGCAATGATAAACAAGAAAGGAGACAAGATCTCTATGTGATGATAAGAACCCAATAGGGAATCCATTGATGAGAATAGAGAATTCCACAGTGCTTATGCAAAACTCATCCACCTTATCCATCTGCCACCAAAACATTTTTTTAGATGGGATCTCTAATAGGAAATTCCAATTAGGGTGATTGTATGCGCTTTGTATGCCCAATTTGCAAAGAATACTTGGTACGCTGCTCCTGATTCTGGAGTCAACACACTCATTTTCCATGAGAATGACATCCATTATCTGTCTTCCTTTGATGAAAGCCAGTCGCGGGGTGTCCTCCAATTTGTACATTACCTTTTTAAATCTTTCAATCAACACATTGGAGATAATTTTTTACATATTACCAATTAGGCTGATGGACCAAAAATCTGTCAACACCCTGGCCCCACCTTTTTTGGAATCAAAGCCACATAGATAGCACTGAAACTTTTCTAAAAAACCCACTAGCAATCACATCCTCCCCTACTACCTCCCAGCAATGAACATAAAAGTCCATGGTATAACCATCAGGGCCACAAGCTTCATCTCCAACACATAATTTTGCACAACTCCATATCTCCTGGTTTTTAAAGTCCCCCGGTAACATTAGGTATTCTTCCTGAAAGATTATGTGACCTTTCCTACATCCACCAGATGGTTTCCATGGTTCAGTTTTTGAATACAATCTCTGATAGAATTCAACCACTTCCTTTTTATACCTTCACGATTCTTGACAGCTTCTCCTTCCACATTTAGATCATCAATATTATTGTGTATTCTGTGTGAATTAGCAGTTTTGAGGAAGAACTTAGTGTTATCATCCCCTCTCTTCAGCCAGGTAACCCTTGATATTTGCCTCCAGACCATCTCCTCATATTCTTCAATATTCTCAAACTATACTAATAATGCAACTTTTGAATGAATCTCTTCTTCGCTAAGAGACCTCTAGTCTTGAGTTTCTTCTAATTCTGCAAGTTTGTTGAGTATGTATCAATTTGTATTGGTAGATTTCCTTGTGAGGTTTTGTTCCATTCTCTCAGTTTGTCTTTAGAGCTCTCAACTTAAAAGCTAGGATGAAATTTCATCTTCCTTCACATGTCATGGAGTTCCACTTTTCTTTGATTCTCTCCATAAATCCCTCAGTATGAAACCACCAGTTTTCAGTTTTGAAATAAGACTCTACAGGTTCTTAGTTCCTACTTTGGACTATTAGGTGTGCCAGAAGTGTACGTAGTACTGATTGTTTGATGTTCCTGCAGAGGCAGATTACTAAGGCTCGAGGGGTGTCACGTTTCACTGGAAAAATTTACTAAATATGTATATATAATTAAAGGCAAAAGGAAACATATATCTTTAAAAAGTGCCACTACATGACACTAAGGTTCTCGCAGCTTAGTTGGTTTGGCTCTTCAATTTCACTCCCTAGGTAGGGGGTTCAAATCTTTCTGGCGTTATTTGATGTATTTTTGGTTCTCTATATTTTGAATACATTTTTTTTTTTAAAGTTAACTCATGGAGAGCGTTATTCTGATTTTGAAAAAAGAGAACTCATGGAGAACATGGTATAATATTTTTAATTTTTTTGTTTAGAAGAGGTATAATAGTGTGCGTAAATTATCTTTTGTTTATATTTTGTTCTTTTTTTTATGGTGTTACATTATTTTATTTATTGTTTCTCATTTTTATAGGTGACACCGCTATCTGGAATGGCACTGGCTACAATGTCATGTCTATCTCCTTTCCTCCAAGTAAAACTGCCCCTATTAAGTGAGGGTCCAACAAACCCAGATCTTCTGTGAAATCAGAAAATTCAGTCATTGCTCTTGCGATTATAGTGCACTTCTTCTTCTCAGAGGGACATCAAATAGTATTGAAATCTCCACAGACTACCCAGGGACCAGTGAAGAGTCCTCTACCTGACCCAACTTCCCACCATACTTCTTTTCTTTCCCCACTATCATTTGGTGCATAAATGCTTGTAACGAACCAAGTGAGTTCTTGGTTCTTTCCGGTGAACTTGCAAGATAAAGAATGGCTCCCACGCTACTTCTTCTCATGTCCATACTTTCCCATCCCATAATTTTAGGATGCCACCTCTAGTTCCACTGGCTTTAAGTTGGCAGATTTTACCCCATCTGTTGGCCCACAAGTCTTTAACAATGTCTTGATGTCTCCTTCAATTTCGTTTTTTTGAAAGTAATATATATCAACTTTTCAAAAGTGAATTAGATCTTTATTAAACACCTCTTACTAGCTTGTTTTAGGCTCCTCACATTCCATGACACAATATTAACAATCATTGATCACTTGATAGAGTGTATCCCCTTTGCTCCTTGTGCCATTACTTTTGAAAATTCTTCCACACTCCAGACTCTTCAGTTCTTTGGATCCCTTGACTGGTGGAGTTGTTTTCATTTTTGCCTCTTCCTTTTTCAAATTAGTTTTTCTCATACATTCAATCTTCATGAATAACGACATTGCTTCCTCCTTGCACCCCTTGATGTCTACACCAAACTCCTTGCCAAATTTAATGATATTCTGGTGGATCCAGAATGGAATGTCAGAATCTAGGTTTGTTCCTTCCTCTGGCTATGTTGACCTAGTGGCACAGTATCTTCAATTGTTGTCAAACTCGAGTTACCTTTTTCACTTCTCTGTAAGGTGAGTTCTTGCATGTGAGTATTTTCCAAAGATAGGGAGATTTCTAGGTTCTTTTCTACCACCTTTGACTCTTCTTTTGCATCCCACTCTTCTTCTTCATTTATCTTTTGCTCTGCTCAACTTCTTTTCCTACTTCATAGTTAACTGGCGCAATGGTTTGGACAGGGATGGTGTTATTTGCCTCTAATTAAGCTTCAAAAGGATCAGTCGTGTTACAGAAACTAAACTATTAGATTAGGCCAGTAAATCTGGGCCTAATTTTTTCCTTCTACAAACTGACCTAGGCCTTTCTTGTGGGATACTAAACAAACCTCAGGCTCACGAACAGAAGCACATGTTAGCATAGTTGGCATTTTTTAAAAATAGCCTGGTCATTTGTAAATTAGTTTGTTTTTCTTGTGGTCTAATATGAAATCAATATGCATGTGTGCAATGTATTCCATGGTTATTATACCTGTTTATTTTATGGAATTAAAAACTCACAATGAGTGTCTCAAATAGATTGAAGAACATATAATTTAAAAAGTTTGAAGGAGGATATCTATAAGAGATGTCACTCATGATTTCATGAAACTGAACACAACAATTTAGTTTAATGAAGGTGCACCAGTTACTGTCATTGAAAAAGGAGAGTACACATTATGTTCTTCAATCTAAAAAGGTGGAATGCCCTCATTGAAAAAGGAGAGTACACAAACATTATATCACAACTAGTATTAAAACTAGATAATAACCTGATTGATATAAGGCTCCATCTGATGCAACAGTTCATACCCCTGTAAACGACATAGTATCTCAGATTCAGACATGATGCACTCCATAATATGAACAAGACCTGTTTGACACTCGAAAGAAAACAGAACATGACCTGTTTGAAATACTGAAGATGAGCATCCATTGTCAAGCTAACTGATTCCAAGAATTCATACTTCTTCTTGGCCTCAACGGAAGAAAGAGCTCCAACCTGATCTTATGTTTGATGTATTGCAAATATTATATCATTGCTATTTGTCATTGAATCACTATTTAATTACTGAGTCCCTAAAAACATATATAGATATTTGTATATGTGTGTGTTTGGTTTGTGGGGAGAGGGAGGGAATTGAATGATTGCAAATTATCTTAGTTTACCAGATTAAAGCGGGTATGCTCAAAAGTCGACCTTGCACAATGAAGTTCCTATAGCAGATCTCCACCAAATTAAAAATTTGACAAACTTTTAACAATATAACTACCTGATCAATCAACAACACAAATAGGGAAACTGATCTTCAATTATAAGAACGAATATGTGTGTACCTCTTCAATGGCTACAACTATATCCAGTTTAGTATTTTTCTTCAACGATAGAAACTTCTCGCGGACCTGAACAAAGGGAATTCTTACACAGTACAGGATGATTTTCATTTTTCAGTAGGTTGTAAACAAATATTAAGATATTTCAAAATGTTTAGACATGGAAGCAAGAAGTGGAAAAGCGATCCTCTTGTGCTGTATCCTGTAACCAAGGATATTAGGATCTTGAACATCATTGCAGAAAGCAAATATCCAAAGATCCATTTTCTTGAAAACCTCCATTATGAAAGGATAATTTACTAGATCAAATTCTCTAAATGTCTGATAATGAGGACAAAATGTCAACGTTAAAAAGGAAATCTTTTCTAACAAACAACAAAACCAACTCTATTACTTTACACCCACTATCCTTTTAACAATGGTATTTTTGGGTGCTAGTTAAGTCCGTCATTTCAAAGGAAAAGATCATGTATCAAATTAGGCAACAATTACATTTAGTTTCAATTGGAAATCACTCTGTTATAAGATTTTGCATTTGCCAAATTGAATGGGTTATTATCACAAAAACACGCAAGTCGAGACAAGACAAATATACAATGTGACTTAAGGAATGTTATATTCACCTGATCATAAGCTACATCAGCTTTGTCAAAACGCTTCCGAGCTTCCTGAAAGTTTTGGAAATCCATGCAACATCAAGCTAAAGATGCATGTATATATGTATTGTGCAAGGTAAGCGCGGGAGAAATGCAAAAGAAGATGTATAAAAATACTGGGGATTTACGGATGATATGGGGAAAATTTATGATTAGATTGGAATTGTAAAATATAGATTGAGTAAGAAACTGACTCATTAAATGTTATAGGTGGGTCAAATGGATTCAATTCAACCCACTGATAATGAACTTCCATTCTAAATGCACTGTTCTAAATCACTTTTAAGCCATTATGTCGTTCAGTAAATAAAGAGATCTATTAACCAAGAAAAAGTATGCAATAGCTCTGAAAAATGAAAATAATTTGTCTGTTAAAATTAGTATTCATTCAAAAAATAAACCTAATCATATATTGAGAAGTAGCCTGATGAAACTCCTTAAGGGACCCAAGAAGAAAATATATTCTAGAGTGACATCTAGTTATTGAGAAGGAATAATGCGCATCAAATTTTAAAAAAATAAAGGTTGATATTTTACTTCTTTTTATATAACGGGACATTTTACATGCTCTATTCTAGATGATTCAGGTTTTCATCAAAAAAAAATTTTAAAAACTGTGTATTTTTTAATTAAATTCACTTTTATGCCAAAGTGCACCAGTAAATAAATAAGAAAACCTATTAACCAAGAAAATGCAATGCCTCTGGAAAATGGAAATGATTTGTCTGTTGAGACTAGTTGCTTGTTATTCATTTAAAACAAATCAGGAAAACAAAAACTCAAAAGTAGCCTAATGAAACTCCTTAAGAGACCCATTAAGCTAAAATCTTCTAGAGACAGCTAGTTATCGAGAATGAAAAAATGTCCTTCAAATTTAAGAAAATAAAGGTCGACTTCTTTACTTTTATTATAATGGAACTTTTTACACTCTATTCTAGATAACAAGTTTTCATTAAAATCCTTTTCTAAAATTGTATGTGTTTTCTGATTATATCAGGTAAAATGATTCAAAACAAGTAGGCCCCAACAAAAGATCTCTAGTGAGAGTAAAGAAAATTTCAATGGACTCAATTTTCTTATCAATGCCCTACTAGCCGTAGATAAAAGATTTGAAGCAATAGTTATGAGTGGTACCTTTACTTGATGATCAATGCTAGCCATATGTAGTAATCGATCATTTAATATTTGCTCTACCTAAGAAAAAAATTGACGATGTCAGTAGAAGATCGCAAGCAGACAATGATATTTCAGAAGTCACACAATAGTAACTTAGACCGTGTCACAAGAAAATGTAAGCTATACTTCAAAGTTCTAGAATAGATAAATACACTTCTAAAGTCAGATTGACATACGAAAGTCAAAATACTTCAAGTAATGCAGCATATTAACCAAAAATTCATGCATAGAAATTTGGGAATTGAACATGACCTTGCAGGAAAGAAGACTCTAAACTACCACTAACATTTCAGTAAATAGCATAATAACTGCTACCTGTGATCGAAGAACTTCTTTGTATGTTCCAATTTCTCTCAGAGCGATAGCAAATTGTACCATATCAGGGCCTAAGAAGGCAAATTATGTGTATCAATATACAATGGCTGAGGAATCTGACACTAAATTCTTTGTTAGGTAGAAGTACAGCTTTCTGAGGGAAATGAATATTGTGTTTGTAAGAAAAGTTAATTGAGCTTGATAAGGGTAGCAGAAGATGTAAATCTGTTCCATTCACCTTTTTATTTTTAGCCAATAACAGAGACACCAGAACTTGATTAAGATAGATTCATGACTTAGAATTTGAAAATCCATATACACTTTTTGTGGATAAGTAGTCCTAACAAAATACGTTTGATGAAAAATGTTGTTTCTGTTGGTCATAAGTGTACTCTAGATGATGCTTGTAATGATGTCTCCACAACTTCAAGCTCTGTAAGTATAAGATTAAACTTTCTCATGATGATTGTGTTTATTTGTTCATGCTTAATGATGACCTCCCATGAATGTATTCAAAAGAACATATCAATTATATAACAAGTTGTCTGAAAAGATCAAGCGAAAACAGAACCTCCAAATGAAACAGCAACAGGATCATTGTGCCCTCCTCCAAAGGTTTCAAGAGAACTGGCAAAAGCTATGTTTTTATCATATGCTTCCCCAAGCCCTTCTCTATAAATTGAAAAAAGGAATGAATGAGTATCACAAACAGCACAATACTTGTCCAAGAGTTAAATAATTATTTGTGGAATAAAACCATACATCCTTGAAAGAAGATTGTATAACTATTTACACTAAGCATAGCAAATAATGGCACAACTTATCTTTTCTGCTCGTTAAGTGGAACACACTGCAATATTCATCCATAAGCATAAATAGTTAAAAGAGCCAAATGTAGAGAGATAGACACTTAGAAAAGGAAGTAAAAGATCACTTGCCAAAAAAAACAAGGAAAACCGTGACAACGAGGAACAGCATAGCATAAGTGAGAAAAGGATATAGAAGATAGAGGAAAAGCAGTGTCAAAAGAATACAGGCAGGATACGACCATAATATGCTTTGCAGGATAAATAGAAAAAAACATATGACAGTTATGCAATAGCTATTCACCTCATGTTATCAAAAATTATTTATAGAATGCAACATTGATATTACTAGATAGTGTAACTGCATGAGACTTAACATTAACTAAATTTATTATGGTGAATATTCAAAACTGTTAAAAGAAGATGGCTAACATACAGATTGATAAACATCAAACATAATGGGAATCGTAGGAGATGATGAAGTGTGGCTTGGGATCAGACCTTCTCTGTTGCACTTCACGACTATCCATTTTTTTTAAAAAAAATTATGGTCGTGGTGTCAGGATCAGTTTTTGCGCACCTCAATTAATTTCACGAGATATCTACCACCTCCCACAAGCAACAAGTACAAGGTAACTCTATCCACCAAGGGTAGGACAGATGGGAAGAATCACCTAGTAATTTGTGTTTGCTGAAATTCGAGCCTGAGACCTCACGACTCTCAACCACTTCATTGATCACTAGGCCACACCCTTGGGTGCCATGATTATCCATTTTATTTTACTATATAATTGACCTATTTATTCTCCTCATCAATACCTAATCACAACAAAATCATCCACTCAGAAGAACCTCCATTCAGGTCATGTCCGGATATGGAAAATCCTTCCATTTTTTATTTTTTTTAATGTAGTCCCTCAAGGTGTATGTGATCTTAAAATCTAAAGATTGAGAATGTGTTGTCAACAAAAAGCCATAAAATATGTGCGAAAAAGTAATAATATTTTTTTGTGCGAAAAAGTTATAATATTTTTATTTGCTAGAGCTTTGAAATCTAGTTTCTTGTTTTCATATACATGTCCTCCTCTTTTCCAATTGTTGTCCTCTTTCTCTGCTGATCCCTCTTTACATGGAATGACTTAATAATGAAGTGTTCCATGCAACATAAATTATGAAGACAATAGAGCAAGATGAAGAGACTTACGTGTACTTTCGGCATCCTTTATAAAACTTTAGACATTTATCCCTCAATGTTTCAGCATCTTCCTCAAAAGCTTGGATCTGTTCAACCATGTACAAAACTAAGGACCCACACTTGTGGTCAGAGAAAAGTAAGTAAAGATTAGCATATTTCTTAGCCATGGAAAAGGCTTCCAAACTTCTGTTGCAGAAGACGCATCAAACTGCTACTATTACTTTTATAGTATGCAGGACTTATTTTACGTAAAGGTGCTCACATGCTATTTTTCACATAGAATACCAATCCAATCTATCCCATGTATGTGTAAGTTTCTACTGCAGAGAATGTTAATATATATACTTACAACGATTCATGAGAAATAGCTGTTATTAGTTATATGTTAATTATTAGTCTAGAATTCATCTAGAAGATCTTTCACACTGGACTAAGTTCACCCTAGTTGGCATCTAATCATAGACTATATAAGCATAATACATTGCATTTGAACCTCGGACGATATGTTTTCATGCTGGTAACAAGGAAACCAAGTGTGCCAATCCGTCAAGATTTCTCAGTTATAAAGAAGAATATCCACTAATGCGAAGATCATCCTCGCAAACTACTTGTTCTATACACTACAAATTCTTGAACCTTGGTTCCCTCTTCAAAAACACTTTAATTGTGATATATAACTTCTTATATCACATCAGAAAAAACAGTGTCAGAAAATGCACTCCAACAAAGACAAGGCTCTCAATAGTATCCACTGCATCAGTTTTTGGAAAAGGTAAATCAATTTGTTTGATTAGCATCCAGTGATGCTCATTTATATGTACAGAGAGAGAGAAAAAAACGTCCATTACATTGCCCAATCATAATTACATAACTTTCTCAACATACTATCCCTTAACTCGTAAACAGTTTAAACTAAAAAGGAACCAGAGAAGTGTCTACATAATTTAAGAACCAAACTATTTGTATTGATATTGACAAGCATAAACCTCAAAATGTCAAAAGTTTCCCCTAATAAAGTAAGGCATAATACATAATTGTGCCCTTTAACTTGGTCTTATTTTATATTTATGTCATCCAACTTTGAGTGTGTACAAGTAGATAAAGTTGAACAAGTAAACACATGAATATTAAGTGGCATAATACACGTAGAAATCCACGTAGGACTCAAATTATCATGTAGGACGTGCGTATCTATTTGTTCAATTTTATACAAGTTTCAGTGTACATAAATATGAGTTGAGGCACATTTATGTATTATGCGAGTACTCACCCTTCATCTACATCATATTGTAAACCTATAAAAGGCGTTCAATCAATCATTGATTACTGGATCAAGAATTCATTAAGCACACTAAATCATCACTACCAAAGACAGCAACTGGCTGTATAAGTAGCAGTTTGGTACACACAATACGCTAAACTTTAAAAATTGAATCTTTTTTTAACCTGCTGACGAAACATGGGCGAATCATCAAGCCTGGCAAACATCATTCCACCCTGCATCTTAGCCAAACCAATATCACTTTATCTAACCACTGAAAAACTATACCCACTGTTAATTTCTTGACCAACATTCGAACTACAAATCAATCAAATACATGATTTTCCCAAAAAAATAAAAAAAAAATTAGACCCCTTGTATGATGATGTTGAATTCAAAAAAATAGGAAGAGAGAGAAGGAAAGATTGAAAATAGAAAGTGAGATTAGTGTTTTGAGGAATGTTAACGAAAATGAAGGAGGCAAATTTTGGTGAGCAATTGGGGACCAATGTGCGATATTTCATGGTTGTCACCCACATCTCCATCTATATCTTTCGGTCATCATTTGGGGGGTTGGTTTTGATTTTTAATCATTCAACTTCACAATATGAAACCCAATGCGCGCCATGCGCATGCTTCGCTTTATTCAGTGTATTGGCTTCTCTACCATTATCTCCTTTCCATCTACACAAATTTTCTAACATTGGAATTTGGAAATCATTTACCCCGAATTTTGGTTTAAATATTAAACTCCCTATCCTATACAAAATCTATTTTATTTTTTAACCTTTATATTTATAGATTTTATTCAAGTTCATTAGTTTTATGAGTTATTGCAAATTAAAATGTTATATTTCTATTATTGTTATTTTAATATTGGTACATTATGTACGTGTGTATGAATGTATTATGTGCTTACATTTTTAAGTTTTCTTTTATCTCTTAAGCATAATATATTAATGTGCTATTTAACTTAGCATTACTAGGCATTTGCGCCCTTCAACTTATGGGTGAGCATAGATAGGCATTTAAATTTATATAAAATTGAACAAATAGACATATGTGTCTTACACGGACATAATATATTTCTACATGGCATAATACAATCAGTTCGAGTGAATTTCACGTGAATTGTCATATAGAATGCATGCGTCTACTAGTTCAACTTTATAAAAGTTTAAATATCTACTTGTGTACAGTCAAAGTTGGAGGGCGTAGATGACAGCTGAAGCCAAGTTAAAGAGACATGTTTATATAATCATGCATATCTCCAAAGGCGGACATACATGTTTATATGAGGATGCACGTGTGTCGTACCCTATTTCGAACCAGTCGAAACAATTCACAACATAATATGGCCGACACTCTAATTTTGAAAGAAAATTGTTTTTGTTTTGTTTTAGAGTGGCGACCTAAATTTTTAAGGAAAATATTAGGGAAACCATTTTTTTCTATGTAAATGTAAACTCTGTTTTAGATTTGCGAAACCAGTGAGATTCTGAGTAAGGGTTTTAGTTATACTCGAGGGAAAGGTGTTAAGCATCCCTCAGAGCCTATCCGAAGATAGTCCTTAAACTCAATTTAGGAAAATATGATTAGGAAAACTTGTTTATTTATTTATTTTCTTTAAAAATCAATGGTAAGTAAATTTTATCATTTTAAAAAAAGAGTAAAATACAAGGTACGACGTATATATGTCTATAAAATTAATAGTAGTATGCTTATCATACGGTAAAAAATAAATAAATAAATGTACTAAAAATATATGACAATTTTTTTATATGTTGAAAAATATAGATGTGTCTTATATAAATGTATAAAAAAATGTTGAGTTTAAAGGATATGAAAATTTGTCGTTTTATTTATATATATAATTAAGAAAAAAAACGTAAAAAGAAAATAAAATAAAATAAGGTAGTAGTCGAGTGAAAATATGTGGTAATATGTAATTTGGATGAAAATAGATAAAATGGATTTTTCTAAAGTAAACAGATGAAATAAATAATAATGGTACTAAATAAAATATAAAATAAAATAAATGATACTAGATGTTAAAATATTAAAATATTATATAAAGGTTTGTGATCTTAAGTATGTTTATTATAAAGTATAGTATATATATGTAAGTTGTTTAGAACATATGAACACTTATTATTTATTTACATGTATAGAAAAATTGATGATAAATTATATGTAGTAAAGTAATATGTATATTTAAGTGTAGGCATTATAAATTATAAAATAAATAAATAATATTAATAAAAGAGATAGTAGATAATAATAGGTTATGTAGAGGAAAAAATATATAGAGTATATA
>NW_006239005.1:1574603-1610737 GCF_000226075.1 Solanum tuberosum | reverse complement strand
TTATATGTATGACATATATATGTATGTACCTTGTATTTGAACCTGTTGGCATATCTAAAATTTTGAAATGGCATGTTAAAAGATTAAAATGTTTTAGAAATATTTTATTTTAAAAAAAAGTAAGAATAGTCAATATATTATATAAAGGGGATGTCAGGAGTATAAAAATAGCTTAACTATTGAGCCTTATTCTATAGTTATATTTATTTTTGTTAAATATATAAGCCTATTTCCCTACTTATTTTCTTTAAAAAAAATGCATGTCTAAAGATAAATATCTTAGTCATAAGTAATTTCTAAAGGTAATTATTCTAGCCTTTAAACTAGTCCCAAATTCATTTAGAGGTCTAAGCAATGAATTAGGCCTAAATAAATATTAACTAGCGCCTTTGTAAACTTCATTAACTAGCTCATTTTTAAGGAAATATTATTTTGTATCATTTGTTTTAAAAGTGTTTCAACTAAATTCATAAACAAATAATATTAGCTCACGTAAATAAACTTCAAAATAAAAGACAAGCAATATATCAAAAACTTGTAAGTAAAGGTTAGCCAACATATCAAAACAACATAAATAGGACAACGAAAGAAAGGCTAAGAAAACATTAGACTCCTAATTTGCAAGACTCCAAGCGTTGCGATGATCCTAATTGTTGTTGGCCTAAAATATTAGGCCAAAAACGAGTTCCTAAGTAGAAACTCCAGCCCACCGATTGCACATGAGACATAAGAAGAAAAAAAAAAGGATTAGAAAATGTTGAGTAAATAATCAAGGAAAAATATCGGTCAACAAAGTATGTGAACTTGAAGTGATACAAACACTTTTACTATTTTTGAAATTAAGCAAAATCTCAACTAATCTAACATGTGTTAAGTCAATCACATTTGGATAAAAGAATTTCTTACACCATGTGTAATAAAATAGCAGGCAGTTAGCTATCCAAACAAATCTACATTTTTCATTTTTTTTATGACTTACTAAACACATAAAAGTACCAGCAGTACATCCTAACTAACAAAATGCTAGCAAAAATTATTCTTCATTTGTCATAATGTAGTACAATTAACTCAAATGTTCTAGCTAATTACCACATGCAGGGGCGGCTAGTAAGGTATAAAAAAAAGTCCTTCGCCTTAGGCCCCAATAAATTGGGGCCCCATTTTTTAGTTAATTAGGTAGGGTTAAACTAAAAATAAAATAAAATTAGAACTAAGACAACAAATGCAAACGGCATTAATGAATGAAGTGATAAATATAACAATTACTTTTTCCCTTTCCAATAAAAAGTTGTGTACATTTTTTTTTAATGTACAAGTTTTTTGTTTTTTTTTTTTACCTTATTCTTTTTCTAATTTTATTTTTATATATTCTATCCTCCTCTCTTCTATTTCTTCTCTCTTTCTTTTTTCTAATCTTATATCTCTCTCTTATTCAAAGCTTAAGAATTTACTTGTTCTATTGATAGTTTATATTTTAAATTTGGAGAAAAATATATTGCAACAACCCAATTCATTTTTGAAAATCAAGTCTTCATAGTTCTTGAATCCGGTAATATCATTCTAATTTCTAGTATTGTTTTTGTTTTGTGTCTTATGTTTATTATATTTTTTATTTGATATTATAAATAGTGTTTAAAATATTTTTTAGATTTTAATATGTCAACTAGAAAATATGAATCCGGTCATTCAAAACTTAAAAGAAAAAGAAAAGTCAATAACTTGATAAAATCTCAAAAAGTTGCTCTTGATAAATTTTAGAAGTGGTTTGGCTATATTATCCATTGAAAAAGAATTATTAGAAAGATTGACTACACAAAAGTTATTAACAACTTTGCATCTCAAAAAACTAGAAAAATAGATTTAAAATAAAAATATATTTTTTTTAAGGCCTCTAAGTTTAATTTTGGCCTTAGGCCACCAACGGATTTGAGCCGCCCCTGACCACATGGTAAATGTTGAAACTACTACTCCCTCTGTCCCAATTTATATGACTCACTTTCCTTTTTAGTCAGTCCCAAAAAGAATGACACATTTCTATATAAAGTAACAATCTAACTATAAAATATCTATTTTACACTCAATGAAATGATTTACAGTCACACAAATTTCTATCATTCATTTTGGACCACAAGTTTTAAAAGTCTTCCTTTCTTTCTTAAACTCCGTGCTGAATCAAAGTACCTCATATAAAATGGGACGGAGGGAGTACTACTAATGCTCATATTATGCCCTTTCTCTAAATGCAAGGTCTATTGTTTTGGAAAAAAAATGTTTATCTCATCTAATGCTAATATACAAACCTCTAATTAATCTAATAATCCAACATATCATGTCTTTAAATTAAAGGGAGTTTCTCTTTTTCTTGCAGCCCTTATTTACAGATTTTCCCTTCTTCTTTTTTAGATTTCCACAAGATTGGACAAACAACATCAATGGTAGCATAGAATATCTAAGAATCAAAAGATCAATCATTGGTTGATAAAAAATGAATAAAATGTCTGATAGAGGTTTCCCCTTTTCCTGGAATGCTCTTGAACAAACAGTTTAGCAGAAAGAATCATAGGATACTTGCATTATTCAAATATTCACCCAAAAATAAATAAATCAGGATGGCAAAGCAGGGACAAATTTTCAAAAAAAAATTCAAATTTTAGCTTCTTCTAAGATCTTGTCCTTTGAATCTCAAGAGCGATTTTAACAACATAAAGTAACTTTGGATGTGAATATATACAAAACCTTAAACCTACCAGTATACTACCAGTATTTCCCTATGATGCATTGACTGATGCAAACCTCTATTGTTTACCTCTGAAGAAGATATTTTTATCAGGAAAGAAAGCTCTTTAAACAAGTGAACAAAGAATTTATATACTTACTTAAGAAAAGCTACTTTACATCTATCAAAACTAACGTTCTTAACCGGGACAAGACTCTTTGAGCCTGTGAACAGAATAGTATTTTTTGGGCCAGACCACCAGGCCTTAAGTTATTTCCTTTTATCTTACGAGAGCGAAATTATTATTAAGACACAACCAAGATTTGAGAAGCTAAACATATAACGACAAATTTGTTGAAACGCTTTATGATTATTCGTCTTAAGAGATAGTCCTAACAAATACGATCGTATCTATATATGGATGGCCGGCACTTAAAAAAGTCATGAAAAAGGTTCTAACTAACTTTGGACTTGGCTGCCCACTTGACTGATCCCAACATGACATTGATTTTTAACAAAAAAAAGAAATCAGCATTTTGATTTCCTCAAATGTATATGAATTATCTCAACAGCATCTCAAGTTGTTCCATGTGAAATAATGAAGTAAGCCAAAGAAGAGCACAATATGTACTAGTTATTTTCTAAAAAAAGAAATGAGCCCTGATCCATAAAAAAAGGGAACCAAACATGTCAAAGATAGCAAATGTCAAGCATTTTGATTTCCTCAAATGTATATGAATTATCTCAACAGCATCTCAAGTTGTTCCACGTGCTGATTTCATGGTTAAAAATATAAAGGAAATAGCAACAATATATTGTACATAGAGTCGGCGATATTTGGAAGAAGCAATCAAATGACAAAGCATATACTTGATCGGCAGACCATATCATTTTTAATTCACATGGGACTGATGTACTAACCAAATCGTAATCATGGTAGCTAAAGTTCAAACATAGAGCAAACTTCTCAACTCGATCTTTAATCCCATAACATTACACTCTTAGTTACATGAACATGTAAAATTTCAAACAAGAACAGTGAACCGATTTCAATTATATAGATGACAAAACAGTGATCCGTCTTAATTTTACTGCCTGAAATTAGTTTATGTGTACAAAATACATCTTAGAGGCATCATTTACATTAGAGAAATAAAAACACACACATAAGCAGATTGGTAAATCAACAGTCCCTCTCATTGGCACTAATCTTTACTAAGAATTTTTATAACTTAACGAATTTAGATGGGCAAAATCGAGATAACGACACAAAACTATATTCTTATTTCCAGAAACCGAGAACAAAATGTAAGACGAGGGTGATTACTGACCTTGTGTAGAGCAGCAAACTAAAGCTTTGACGTCAAGAGATTCGACTCCGAACTTCCTCGAAACTCAAATTTCAAAACAGAGAAACAGAAGGACAAGAAGAAAAAAGAACTTTTGAACTCTAACAAAAACTTGAAGTGGCTGCGATTTTTGCTTCTTTTGATCGATTCTTGGATTTTCTCCTTGATTTTTGGATGTTGATCCGATTCATCCTTATGGGAACCAAATGGTTCCCTTTTATAGACAATTTGATTTTGAATTCTTGGAAATGCAACTCTCAGAGGAAACAACAAAGAAATCATGAAGCGTTTGAGAGGGTTGAGTGACTGATGGGGCCAGGAACCGCCGGAATTGACATTTTTTCGGCGGCTCAGAGCCGTTTCTGACAGGGGGATGGAGATCACGTGGGGCGGTGATGGAGATGTCTGAGGAAAAGGTGATGGGAGAGGAGTCTGGCGTCTGGAGAAAGCTAGCTAGCGTAGGTGAAGGGGCGTGGGCGGCCATGGAGGAGAGGAGCAATGAGTTTTTCTTTTCTGAAAAAAAGAAGAAGATGAAAGGCGTTGATATATATATATATATATATATATATAAAAGAATGAATTAATTAAAGCTGTTGGATTAAATTAGATGGTCAAGATTTAAGTTGAAAAAGCACAACTCATGTGCTTCCTACGTGGCACACGCGGATTGGTTGAATTAAAAAAACTTGGATTGCCAAATTTGCTCAAATTAACTCCATTTAAATTATAATCATTTGTTATTAAATAGACATAGTTTATTAAAGTAAAAATAATAATTTTGCAAGACTAGCTTATTTGTTAAAATTAGTGATTCTAAAAATAAAATTAATATAAATTAGCATCTCATTAATTAATTAAGACTTCCTAATTTTGAAAAATGTCGAAAATATTTATCGCTATAATAGAAATTATATTTAATTAGAAAAATCGAGTTAACCCTTAAAAAACAATATTTATTTGACGTGAAATTTAAAAATGAGAAAGTAAGTAGTAATATTTATATATTATGTTTTTTTTAATATAAAAATAGTATTTATGAAATAAATTTATCAAATAAAATAAATAATTAAAAAAATCTTCTTTTTTTTTTTTACTAAAAATTCATAGCATATATATATCTTATTATTATTATTATTATTATTATTATTAAAACTTTAGTTAAACAAATGTGGAGAGCCAAAATTGGGTGTCAACAACGTGCACCTAGGGATGTGTAAAAACCGAACCGATCAATAAACCGAACCGAAAAAATCTTATTGGGTTATTGTTATTGAATTTTTAATGGGTTTATAAAAAAAAGTTATTGGGTTATTGGTTCGGTTTAGATTTTTACTATTGGGTTATTGGGTAAATCGATAACCCAATAAAACGGTAGTAATTTATTACTTTACCTTTCCTAAATATTAAATATTAATAATTTAATATATAACTAGACACTATAACTATATAAAATTATTAGTACTCTACCATTTCACACTAGCCCGCTTTACTAGTCTTTACTGTTTACTCAAAACCTAAAGACTAAAGTAAGGGTTCACAATTTTAGCTATTTGATTTTAGTTTTAGTTTTAGTTTTGTTGGACTATTTGATTTTAGTTTTAGTTTGTAATTGTAGGTTGTAGCTTTTGCAAGTTTGTAAAGGTCTGTAACTTGATTAACATAAGAAATTTCATACTATGTTTTGGCGGTGACATGTAATTATAGCCTTCGTACTGTATTTTCTCTTATTGATGCAATTTCTCATTATCTTTCTTGTTTCATTATATCAAAGCATTTAGAGAAGTGAGAATTCATATATTTTACGGACATTTTCTTATTGGGTAAACCGAAAACCGAACCGATAAAGACCAAAAACTGATACACCAAAAACTGATAAAAATATCTTATAGGTTTGTTATCGGATTAGCATATTTAATAACCGATAAACCGAAATGATAATACATAAAACCAATCCGAACCGACTGATGTACACCCTTACGTGCACCTGTTAACTTTGAGAAAAATTATGTATACATATGTGTATATAACTAGAAATATGAGATATATTTTATTAGGCGGTATAAGACACTAAAGCTAATTTGGTGCCCTGGTTTTAACTTTGTATCTCTCTTTATTTTGAGGTGATGGACTAGGTTTGAATCTCACTTACTACTTTTCATTTTTGTTGTTTTTTCGTATTTAGAGAATAGTAAAAATATTAGATAAAATAAGGGGATGTTAGTTTCGAACTTGCCACCCCATGGAGCAAAGTAAAGTTAAAAACCAACACTCCACAAAACAAATTTTATCTACTATAGTCATTTAATTCAAATTTATACGTTATTACATTAGTTTTATATTTCTATGTTTGATAAAAATAACACACAAATCGATATTGGGAGATATGCTTTAACTAACTACATTAGTTGTTGATGGTTCACCCATTGTCTTCCAATCTTGGGTTTGCCTATGTCTATCTCTTATTATATACGTTACAAAAATGTAGGGGATTCAATTCCAACCTTAGCTATTGATGGTTTAATAACCAATTTTCCTTGAGAACAAGCGGCACAAGAGAAGCCATTTGATTGAAGAATTTCCTCATTCTTCAAAGTATGCACATGTGTATTCTCAATAATTTTGCGCATCATATTATAATCGGGATGTCCCAACCGGTCATGTCAAATGATAAAATCATTAGGATTAGTAAGTCATTTGTTTACTATTGTAATGACTCGGTTGGTCATTTTTGGAAATATTCATAAAATTACCGTTCTACCCATCCCGACATTGATCCCGAGTCATTTCTGAATGAGTTTTGAAAGTGATTTTTGATATCTTTTGGAGTTTCGAGTGTCGAAATGGAATTTCATCGATTTCACCAGTTTCGGAATGTCAAAATTGGTCTAAGAAAGTTGTCAATTGCAGATTCTGAGTCTTTTTGAGAATTTGAGGTCCTAAGTTGGAAAATTATGGAATTTTAGCCTTTGAGTTGACTTTAGTCAACATTTGGGGTTCGAATGCTCGGATTAGATTTCCAACAGTTTCGTTGGATTTCGGTGGATTGTTTTTAGGCCTAGATGAGGGCTTGGTTGAATTTTTAGGGGCTCCGTGCATGATTTGACCTTTTAGGTGTTATGTTCATTTCTTGTGACTTACACGAGATTCGGGTCAAGAAGACCTCAGATTCGTATTTCGATGGTTTCATTGTGTTTGAAATGTCGATCATATACAATTTGCATATATGATTTGTGTGTGGGGGATTTCGAATGAATCTCGAGGGTCAATTCGGAGAATTTTGTGTTGGCTTCTAGTGCTGCAGGCCTCGCATTAGCGAAGGCCGGCTTACAAAAGTAAAATTTTCCATTTTAGCGTGGTTCGCTTAAGCGAATTAGGGCTCGCTTTAGTGATGATCGCTTAAGCGAAGCCTTGTTCGAGAAAATGAGAATCTCACTTTAAGCGGGGTTCAGTTAAGCAAACATGTGTTCGCTTAAGCGACATCTGAGAGGGTTTTTGGCGTGCCATTTCGGGGTTTTACCCTATTTTCTTCATTTTGAGTTTTGGAAATCCCTTGGAGGCGGTTTTAAAGAGATTTTTCGAGGTGAACCATTTGCGTAAGCCTTTGTGACCCTAAAACTTCAAATACCTTATTATTTATGGATTTTAACATCAAAACTTGAGATTTTAATTGGCAAATGACAAGGTTTTTCAAGAACTTGAGTTTTAAGGTAAAAGGGTGATTGTGAATTGATTTTAATGCATTTTTCGAAATGTTTTTCACGAATGAGTTCCAAATGCCTTAGGTAACATTTTCAAGTAAAGACTTCAGACTCGAACCTCATTTTCGGAATTAGGGTTTTAGTTGAGCTGACCCATTTTTCAAAATGTATGATTTGGGTGTTGTTATTTCTGGAATCTTATTATGATTACTTGATTGGACTAGATTGTGTGGCTTTGGACATTGTTAGGCAAGGGAAGATTCAAGTTTTGGATTGATTTTTGATTGAATTGAAGCAGGTGATCTTTTAAACCTTTGTAAAACTTGTAGAATCTTGTATTTTCATTCACTGTGTGTTGGGGTGTAATGGGAATGAGGTGATGAGTTCAATTATTCCACTTGATTGATCTTAATGAATAAAAAACGGATTAATGAAAACAACAACGTGTTGTTAGTTGTGCTCTGTGAATTGTCTTGTTGTGGACCCTAATTTGTTGATTGATGAAACGCTTTGATGGCATCATTGTGGACTTGAATTGCTTGAGTTTATTGTCTCATCCTTATGGTGTAAAATTGCTTATTTGCATTGATTTTTGTGCATCGTGATGAGATACTGTAGTTATGCCAAAGGGAAATGGTTCGCTACAAGTGATATTATATAAAGCTGAAGGAAAAGGGTCCCACTAGTAATATTGTGCCGAAGGAAAATGATTCCGGCAAGTGATACTATATATAGCCTAAGGAAAATGGTTCCAACTAGTGATATTGTGCCGAAGAAAAATAGTTTCGGCCAATGATACTATATAAAGCCCAAGAGAAATTGTTCCGACTAGTGAAATTGTGTCGAAGGGAAATGGTTTCGATAAGTGATACTTTATAAAGTGGAAGGAAAATGATCTCGGCTAGTGATATTATGTCGATGAGAAATGATTCTGGTAAGTGTTTGACTATTGTGACGTATGGGTAGATATAGCCCAACCCAAGCCCAATAATAATAATAATTACATAATAGAAGCCCAGTTCTTGACATAAACCCTTTTCGACTGTCCTGTTTCCCGCGCATCATTCACAATCGGCACGGAGTTTGCGAGTGCGATATGCTCAACAATTCTCCTACAATGGAGGATCTCGACGGAGGAATGGCAAGTTATATAGAGAGAGAAGAGGAAGAAGCTGTGACCGACTTACTCCGAGATTGATTTTCATTATGCACTATCTCCATTGCCGAAGACGAGGGTAGGTTTTCTAATTCTTACTTTAAATAGATGTATTTCAAATTGTTTATTTTTCTATGCGGTATTTAACTTGTATATTATTGGTGTAAAAACAGCCAAACAATGTGGTATGGAGGTTTCTCAACTGATCATTGATACGCTCAAATTACACCTCCCTAAAGAAGCATAAGCGATCGTTATCAAATAAAGAACCCAACTTGTAGGTTGGGGTCGATCCCACGAGGAAAATGGTTTAGGCTTTACTTTAACCAACAATTATATTCAATTAATCAAATTACTTCCAGAAACATGTAATTAAAGGGGGGATTTATAAAAACAAATTGTAAGAATTCAGTAAACAAAAGTTAATTATGGTTGTTGTCAAGATAAAGAGAATTAACTAGGGTATATGTGTTCTCCACAAGCTCATAACTCAGTAATCCTAGTAATAGCAATCATTTCCTAGTGTACATGCAAAGTGATAAGTTAGGTATCTCTAAATCCTTGGTCCGGCATCTAGAGAATTTCACCCCGAACCTTGGTCCGGCTACGTGTGTATAATTTACTAACCCCTACCTTTACCTCATATTAGACATCATAATCGATGTTTGGCTTAGTTATTACTTCGCACCAATCGACACTAGCCTATTAGATAGTATCACATTAAATCTATGTTGATAATTCTTTTCTTGTTGATTACCTCCTTGGTTCGGCAAGTAGCAACAAGGCGAGTTCTAACGCGTGCACTCGTTAAAGAGACTTTTGAACGAAAGAATTATCAATGCATGCAAAACACTATTCAAGAATTACTTATTTACTATTCATACTTTGTTAATCGTTCATGGATCCCACAACCCTAGTTATGGAGTTTAGTTACCCATAGTCATTTGAACACAATTCATTGTTTTAGATGAAAGAATTATGAACTTACGTAAGAAGAATAATAAACCCAGAACTTCAACTTGAATTTCAAAACCAAAAATCTTCAAAACTAAATTAAGAAATCAATATTTGCTAGATTTGCAACCTAATCTCCCAAGTCACAAAGTAAAACTAGAATAATAATGTCCAACCCCCAAAAACGAGGTTTACATGCCCTATTTATAGAAAACAAATCCTAAATTAAATAATTGAGTCCAAATTAAATTAGGAATCCAAAACCAAAAGGAATTGGATTCCTTTTTCTTTTTCGCTGCGTGAACAGTAATACTGCTGCCTCAACATAATTCTGCACAATTCACTTGCTGCCACGTGGCAGCAGCAAGAAGCAAGCGTAAAACTTGAAATTCCACAATTTGCAGCCGCCATTTCCTTTTATATATAAATATATTATTTTATTAAATTTAATCCATTAAGCTGTCTGCTTGATTTTCTTCTTCAACCTTCCATCTTTAATTCGTTTTAGCTCCAAACTTCTTCATTTTTTCACCAATTTAATCCTACACATAAAATACACAATTTAGTACAATCCATAAAATTTATGCTCAAAAAGGACAAATATAAATAATTTCCTCCCGATGCAATCCAATCTCTTAATGACCCCTTTTGGAATAGGAAAAAAAGATATCATATAGGTTGGTAAAGCATCAAGTATCGTGTTGATATGGGTTAGTCTACCTCCCCTGGATAAGTACTGAGTCTTCCACTTGGCTAGTTTCTTCTTGCACTTCTCAATCACACCGTTCCAGATTCCTATGGACTTGGAGTTGGATCCCAAGGGCATTCCCGAGTAAGTAGTTGGTAGTGCTCATATTTCACCACCCATGATTGAAGCTAACCAGCTCATATTGTTCACCTCATTAATAGGACAAATCACACTTTTTCTCCAATTAGTACGTATCCCAAATACACCTTTGAACAGGACTAAAATCACTCTCAAGTACTTAATTTGCTCCTCGTCAGCATCACAAAATATCAAGGTGTTATTTGCAAGTGTGTAACTTTTAGTTTCTCAGTACCTTCTCTAGACACCTCAAAACCCCTTAACCATCCTCTCAAGTTAATTGTCTTTATCATGTTATTTAAGCCCTCCATAGTGATTAGGAACAAAAGGGGGACAAGGGGTCGCCTTGTCAGAGTCCTCTCTGAGTTTGGAAGAAACCCGCAAGATTACCATTGATGAGAATTGAGAAGCTCACTGTTGAGTTACAATATTTTACCCAATTCAACGACTTCTGCCGAAAACTCATTATTTCCAACATCTTCATTAGGTACTTCCAGTTGACATGATCATACGCCTTTTCTATATCTAGCTTACAGTTTACACCAAGTTTCTTTTGTTTGTTTCTTGAGTCCATAGCTTCATTTGCAATCAGAACTTCATCCATTATTTGTCCCCTTTACTAAAAGCCATTTGTTGTGAGTCTATCAACTTGTCAACCACCATTTTCAGCCTCTAAGTCAAAACTTTGGAGATAAGTTTGTATACACTACCAATCAGGCTAATTGGCCTAAAATCTCTCAACTCCTTAGCACCTTTCTTTTTGGGAATAAGTGCTATGAATGTTGCATTGAAGCTCTTCTGAAATACTTTTTTCTCATAAAAGTTTTAAAAAGTGTCCATAATGTCTTGCTTTACCACCTCCCAACAAGTAATGAAGAACCCCATAGTAAAGCCTTTTGGATCTGCTGCTTTATCAATTGCACAAAACTTTAAGCACCTTAGGACCTCACTTTCCTCAAAGTTACTTTGGAGAGTCTACCTTTCTTCTTCTGTCAGAACAAGGCATTGTACATTTTGATACTAAGGTCTCCACTGAGTAGTTTTCTTATATAGTGTAAGTTTTGGTACCAAAGTTGTACAATCTTATTCATCCATAGGGAAACAAATTTATAGTATATAAAACTAAACTATATATCTAGCAATCAAATCCCTTGATTCTAGAAGATTTGAGAATCAAGGGATACTTTTATTGATCTAATATTCTAACCTATTCAATAACATATCATATATGATTTTATAAGATTAGTTTAAATCTTACAAAATCATATCTGATAAGACTTAGTTACAAATCAACTCTCCCCCTCAAGTTGGCATGTAAATATTTGTCATGCCTAAGTTTCTTACAAAAATTTCAAACTTTGGTTTAAACAAGCCTTTTGTGAAAATATCTACAATTTGCTGATTTGTTGTGACGAAAGACATGCACACGTTTCCTTCTTCAATCATCTCATTTATGAAGTGCCTGTCCACTTCAACATGCTTTGTTCTGTCAAGTTGAACTAGATTGTGAGCAATACTTATGGCAGTTTTGTTGTCACAGTACAACTTCATTGGTAACACAAACAACTTTTTTAGTTATTCCATTATCTTCTTGAGCTAAATCATTTCACAGATCTCATGGGCCATAGATCGGTATTCAACTTCAGCACTGCTACGGGCTACAACATTCTGCTTTTTATTCCTCCAAGTCACTAGATTTCCCCATATAAAAGTACAATATCCTGATGTAGACCTCATATCAATAGTAGAACCTGCCCAATCTGCATTTGTAAAGCTTTCAATGCCCCTATCTTGTCCCTTTTTGAAAAACAAACCTTTCCCTGGTGAACTTTTCAAATATCTTAGAATCTAGTAGACCGCTTCTTGGTGCTCTTCCTTTGGAGAGTGCATAAATTGACTCACTAAGCTTACAACAAAAGTTATAACAGGTCGAGTGTGTGATAAGTAGATCAATATTCCCACTAGTCTCTGATATTGACTTTGGTCAATTGAATTTCCTTTTTTGTTTCTGAATTTCATAGTTGGATCAATAGGTGTTTCAGCTGGACGACAACCACTCATACCTGTCTCTTTTAGAATATCTAGTACATACTTCCTTTGTGAGACCATAATGCCTTCCTTTGATCTTGCTACTTCCATGCCAAGAAAATATTTCAATTGACCAAAATCTTTGATCTCTAACTTTGAGGCCAACTATTTTTTTTAAAATTTTCATTTTGGACAAGTCATCTCATGTAAGTATGATATCATCGGCATACACTATCAGGATAGTTGTCTTTCCATCAAGAGAGTGTCAAATAAACATGGTATGCTTTGCTTTCCCTTGAGTGTACCCTTGTTTTTTAACAAACTGAGTAAACCTCTCAAACCAAGCTCTTGGAGATTGTTTGAGCCCATAAAGAGATTTCTTTAGCTTGCACACTCTAGTTCCATACCTTTCTTCAAAACTCAGAGAAATGTAGACATCTTATTCAAGTATTTCGTTTAAGAATGCATTCTTGATGTCTAGTTGTTGAAGGGGCCAATCAAGATTGGCAGCAATGGCCAGAAGAACCCTGACTGAATTCAACTTCGCAATTGGAGTGAATGTCTCAAGATAGTCAATCCCATAGGTCTGAGTGAACCCTTTTGCTACCAAACGTACCTTATACCTCTCCAGGGATCCATCTAATTTAAATTTGATGGTGAACACCCATTTGCAACCCACTGTTTTCTTTCCACGTGGCAGTTCCACCATTTCCCAAGTTTCATTTCTATCAAAAGCATTTATCTCCTCTATAATTGCCTTTTTCCACTAGGGAACATTCAAAGCATCCTACACATTTCTTGGTATCTCCAATCCAGAAAATTGAGAAAGGAAAGCTATATAGGAAGGGGACAAGTTTCTATGTGACACAAAATTTGGAATAGGATGGTTGGTGACTTTTCTTACCCCTTTACATTTAGCAATTGAAAGATCAAGGTCTAAAGTAACAAGGGGAAAATCATAATTAGGTTCTATAGAATCACCTTGTGTATCAGTGAGATCTTGCGGGGTTGACATTTTGTTCTGATGAGAGTCCTTGATCTCTTTTTCTTGGTTTCGGTTTCTTCTCATGTAAACCTGTAATTCCTTTGTTTGTTCCCTGTTCTTGTCATTAATTGTATCATGAAGAAGTTGTATTGTCTCAGTTTCCTTATTTTCAATATTTAAGGTTGGATCTCTGACCTTATCTAGGTTATTACCAAAAATACTATTTCCCAATTCTATCATGAAACTTGGATCATTTTTTCCTTACATGTGAGGTCAAAAGGATCCTTATTATCCCTCGAATCTTCTCTATGTTTCTCCCCCAGAAGATGAGTTCCAAAAGACAATTGAGATTCAAATAATGTGGCATTCATTGTGATAATAACCTTCCTAGTATTTGGGTCGTAGCACTTGTATCCCTTTTGACTAGGGGCATAGCCAACAAAAACACATTTCTTAGCACAGGGTCAAGTTTACTCCTATTATGATCATGAATATGAACAAATACACTACACCCAAAGACTCTCAAGGATAGGTCAGCGATCAATTTAGATTTAGGAAAATATGTCTTAAATATATTAAACAGGGTTTTAAAACCTAGAACACGAGAAGGCATCCTATTAATAATATAGGTGGATGTTAAAAGAGCTTCTTCCCAAAGAAATTTAGGGACTTCACTTGTGAACATTAAGGCCCTAGTTACTTCCATAAGATGCCTATTTTTTCTCTCAGCTTCTCTATTTTGTTAGGGTGTATTAGGACAAGAACTTTGGTGTACTATTACCTTGGAAATGAAAAAACTGCCTAGTTGGTCATTGAAAAACTCTCTCCCATTATCACTCTGAAATATTTGAATCTTCTCATGAAATTGTGTCTCAACCATAATATAAAAAGCCTCAAACATATGTTTTACTTCTCCTTTGTCTTTCAATAGGTACACCCAAGTTAGTCTAGTGTGATCATCTATGAAACTCATAAACCATCTTTTTCCATTTACAGTTGCTACCCTAGAAGGTCCCCAAACATCACTATGGATCAACTTAAAAGGTTTTGTTGCATGATATTTTTGGGAAGAAAAAGATGAATGTCTATGTTTAGCCATTTCACAAATTTCACACTCAAAGGAGGGTGCACTTTTATTCATAAACAACTGAGGTAGCAAGAGCTTCAATTAATGAAAACTAGGATGACCAAGTCTATAGTGCCATAACATGAATTTATTATCAACTAGAACAGAGTTCAAGCAAACTGAACTTAGATTTATTGAATTGTCACCATATTCAAGAAAATAGAGACCTTCAGACTCTCTAGCATTGCCAATCATCCTCCCCAAGACCTTGTCCTGAAATACACATGAAATAGAGTCAAAGATAGCACGACAATTAAGGTTTTGAGTCAATTTGTTGATGGACAAAATATTATGAGACAAGTTTGGAACATAAAGGACATCAACAAGAGTAAAAAAGGGGTTAGTTTGACTGTCCCTTTTCCAGCAACTGCTAAGAAGGAACCATCAACAACTTTTACTTTTTTATTTCCTGTGGATGGAATGTACGTCGAGAAAAAATGGAAATTCCATATCATGTGATCACTTGCCCATGAATCTATGATCCAAGAACTAATACCAATAGAATCTGTACTAAAAAACAGAAGGTACATTACCTGCTTGGGAAAACGAACAAGTAGGAGTATGAGGATCAGGTTTACTAATTTGGAGTTGAGATTTGAGAAGTTTGTGCAGTAGCTCCAATTGTTCCTTGGTGAATGGTGGCATTTCTGGAGAAGATTTCACCCTTAACTCTTCGTTGGTACATTGAAAGACATGGCTGCCATGGTTGTCTGGCCTTTTTTAATTCCAATTAGACAGTTTCCCATAGATTTTCCAACAAGTCTCACGAGTGTGCCAGTATTTTTTGCAAAAATCACACCATGGCTTCTTTTTCCTGTCATTTTCATTTTTCGCAGCAACTAGAGCAGAAGAATCTATATTTTTTGTTTCCAGATTGGGATCTATTTTTAGCATAACATTCCTCCTTGTTTCTTGTTGCAGTGTGTTTCCCAAGTTGACACGACTCACAATCTAATTTGGATAAACTAGATAAATTAGGTACCATCTATTACAGTTTGGATAGACTCGGATGTCCCAAACGTTTGTGAATGAGGTTCGTAGGATCTGTAACGGAGCATGCTGTGAAGGAAGTTGATCTAGAAGCCTCGTATGTCGATTGTGTCGGTCACTCTATGGTCTGAAACAGTCTCCTCGAGCTTTGTTTGGAAAGTTCAGTACAATAATTCAGGAGTTTGGCATGACTTGTAATCTCAGAAAAAGTTTCCTCCAAAGTGGGTAGTGGGTTTTTTCCAAGAATTCGAGAACGAAACTCATCGAATTCTTGGTTCAACCCTGCTAAAAATAGAAAAACCCTCTCATTTTCTTCCTTTTTCATTGCTTTCACGCTATCCTTAGGACACTCTCATTCATCATTATAACATTGATCTAATTCTTGCCATAGGGAAACCATCTCATTATACTCCCTCTGTTTCACAAAGAATGATCTAGTTTGACTTGGCACGAAGTTTATGAAAATAAAGAAGACTTTTAAATCTTGTCCTCCTAAATTAAAGTTATGTCAAATGACAAAATTGCCCTTTAATCTTGTGGCCTTAAACATGTCACATGGAAAGTTGAAATTAAAATGTTACGAAAAAAAGAAAGAGGTCACTCTTTCTGAAACAGCCTAAAAAAGAAAGGAGATCATTCTTTTTTAAACGGAGGGAGTAATAAATAGTAACACCTCTCTCCCGCTGCCTAGCTATCCACAATTTAATTTTTAATTCAAAATTCTGAGAGGCATTCTCTAAATCAGAATTAGTTTTCTAACAACCTCCCAAACATCTCTAGCAGTGGGAAGAAACAAATATGGCTTACCTATGGTAGGATTCATGGAGTTTAATAACCCAACGATTAATTACCATCGAGTTTTCTAATCTCCAGGCGTTCATTTTCGGGTCTCTTGGTTCAGGCTTTCTCATTTCTCCAGCTAGGTGTCCAAGTTTTCCTCGGCCATCAATTGCCAAACGGACAGATTGCACCCATTCCAAATAATTCTTTCCATTCAGCTTGTGAGAAGTAAGCTGAAAAGAAAAATGAAAATAATTATTGCCTTGGTCCATTAGAGCTTTGTTAATAGAACTCTCAGCTTCTATCGATGTCGCTGGGTGACGTAACCCAGTAAATATTATTTTAGTCATAAGCAACACAAGAATGAAGTTGCTCTGATACCATGTAAGTCTTGGTACCAAAGTTTATAGTATAGAAAACCAAACTATCTAGCAATCAAATCCCTTGATTCTGGCAGATTTGAGAATCAAGGGATGATTTTATTGATCTAATATCCTAACATATTCAATAGCATATCAGATATAATTTTATAAGATCAATTTAAATCCTATAAAATCATATCTGATCATACTTAGATATTTACAAATCAACATACAGCCTAGTGTAGTAATCAATGATTTTTCTTTCAATTATGTTCGGCTCTTGAATCAATTATCTTTGTACAACAAGCTGGTCAATGTTGTTGTATCTTCTGTGTGCATTTGCAGTCTTGTGAAAGTATTTAGTATTCTTATCACCTTCCTTCGGCCATAGAGCCCTTGATTTTTGTCTCCAAGATATTTTCTCCTTCTTGATCAACTTCTCATACTTCAGCAACAACTCAAATTTTAGTGCAGATTCCTCATTAGTAAGGGTTCTGTCTTCCATGTCAGCATCTAGTTCAGCCATCTGTTCCAGCAGTTTTTTCCGCTGTAAGCTCAAGTTTCCTTTTCCCCCATTTCTCCATTCTTTGAGTTTGTTCTTCAAAGCTTTTAATTTGCATGCAAGTCTATAGTCAAGTTTCCCTGTGAAGTTGAAGGAAGACCACCAATCCCAGACTATATCAATGAAACCCTAGGATCTCAACCACCAGTTTTCAAAGTTGAAATAACTTTTGTTCCTTTCCCAGGATCCCCCAAGTAAGGCTATAAGTATGTGATCAGAGCTCAAATTCAGTAGGCAACTTCAAGGTTGTTTTATGTGTGTATATGTGTTTGTACCAGATGCTATTGATCTCATATTTTACTGCCTCATCTGTTTTGTATAAAATGCCATACCTTACAATCTCCATACAATTGTTAAAATTGTCAGCCGACCCATTGTACCTGCTAGTATGAGTCATGCAAATATTGCCAGTTTGTTAAAGCCGACTGAAAAATTGATTACTCAATAAATAAATAACATTGAAGGTAAGGCTAGAATTCCATCTCATCCAAGGAATAAGAAAATAATTGTAACAGAAAAAGAACCAACTGCTTGGGGCTCTTGAGGTTTGAGAAGGCTGCATCAAGGAGCAGTACTGGCTGACGGTAAAGGTAGTAGTGGTGGTTGTGCGTTGGGAGGCTGGTGGTACTGGTAAAATTTGAAATGGACATAATGCGCTGAGATGCTAATGATATAGTTTCCCCTCTATTAAGTGGAAATAAATGAGGCCTTAGTTGCCTCATTGCCATTTAACTGACTTTCATATTCAGCATGCTTCTAACTGTATATCTAGATTGCTGAAGCAATTAACTTATGGAGTACATTTTTTTAGAGCAGAACATCTATCAAAAGACTTAGAATTATTTGCACAGCATATTGGTCGTAAGTCCGTAAACATGAAACACGTTATTCTTTTCGGTGAGTTCATGCTAGTCAATATCTGTAATAATAGGTACAACAGATTGTGGACAACAGTCCTTATTGCACAACTTAACTTTATCTACTTGACGTTGTCTCACTAGCTTTACCTGCTTTTTATTAAATTTGCAGTCACTTTTTCAGATACTAAGATTATTTTACAAGTTTTACTTAGCAATTTGCTTGACAAACAATGCTGCCTTATGTACATGGAATCATGCGTGTTTGCCAATATGTATTGTGTGTGTCCCTATTTTTTCCAACCGATCCATAAAAAAGATTGATAATTATTTGCTATTACTATCAATTATTGTAAAATTGATAGGTTTTCCATTTTGACAACTCATTTTAGGTTCATTTAAGATAGACATCTTTCAATTTTCCATAGTATGTGTCTTGTGAGAGGCTCAGAGCAGTTCATTTTCAAATTTGGTTCAAATTTGGTTCAACAGTGCTCCTTTTTATGAACCTAGGAACTACTAATATTTTTTAATATGTACATCCTATCACATTAGAAAGATCACCTGGCTGCCTCATTGAGGTCCTTCTGCAATGACCTCAAAACAAAAGAGCCCAAAGTGGAAGGACAAGAAAAACTTCTGGATTTGAATTTCCATGTCTTATTAAAACTCTAGGACAAGCTCACAACTTGGAGCTTGGAATAGTATTGAACAATACTGATATCATATTAGGCACATAATGTAGCTGCTGAGAAGCATTTTCTGTAAATGGATACAACACTTTTGCACAGAGTATATTTGTAAAAGTAATCAGTTGATATAAAAGATTATTATACTTTTTTAAGAGGTGATCAAAAGTGTAACCAGGCTGTAATGACCCGGTATCTTTTTTCAAGTGGATTTTAGTGTTATTTCATAAATTGTAGCTTACTAATTTTTCATGTGTTACATATTGAAGTGGTTAATTTATAAAGAATGAAGCTTTGGGCCAAGTTGTCACGATCCGACTTCTCGAGTCATAATGACACTTATTATAACCCACCAATAGGCAAGCCAATCCGTACCCAAAACGACAAGTAATGAGTACAAGGGTAGGAGTAAACAAAAAATAACACTAACAATAAGGAAAGATAGCAATGAAAGCAAACTAAAAACTATATACAATAGAAATCCTCTCAGAACCTGGAAGTCACGAGTACAAAGTTATCTCATATGAACAAATACAAGTTCCAAAAGTGGACCACAATGAGTCGTCTCAAAGGCAAAAAACTAACTGACATATATACAAAAGGAGACAGACTGATCCAGGACGTCAAGTGCTCACCCTCGTATCTGATATCCCAAAATCTACAAAAGATGGCGCGAATGATCACCGTTGGTAGCTGGTACTAGGACCTGCATCACAGAAAAGATATCGGAAAGGATGTAGAGGGTAGCATGAGTACCAAAATAAAGGTGCTCAGTAGGCATCATAGGTCAACTGAGCAGGAAAGGTAATCTACACACAAATAGAAGCCAAAGAGGGTATGAAAAGAAAGCACACGAGCATATCGAAAGTAAATCTAAGTATAGGTAAACTAAACCTAACTGGGCCCCCATAAGTCTAGAAGGTACACTTGTGCGCAAGTTTAAATAAAACCCGAACGGATCCCCATAAGCCCGACATGTACACAGAATAGCTAAGACTAGAGAAGTGCATCAAAACCAGATCCAACAAGTGTACGTTGTGCCTCAAACCCGAAGTGATGGCCTCTAACTAGAGGTGACAACCTCGGACCATAAAACATCAACCTCAGGCTGGAAATAACGACCTTGAACCGTGAACATCAGCCTCAGACTGGAGATAAGGGCCTCAAACCAGAAATAGTCACAGTGTCCAATCAACTCCCAACCCAGCTAACAAGAGTAACAAAGGTCATATCGACTCCGAAGAGGATTCCAATATCAAGACTAAGTCATCATACAAGCATCCATATGAGGCTTCAAGCCTAGAACAACCCAATCTCAAGTCGCCACAAAGACACGACCCTCCGGTAACACATCAGAGCCGTAGAGATATAGTTTTCTTCTCGTCCTGTATCTATTAATATTAAAGACACCTAAACCAATAACTGGACAATATGAATTTTTAGATTTAGACTGTGTAGCAGATATAAATAAAACAATCCAATTATGGATGAGATACATTTCAAAACAATTAATAGATAACAAGATAGAGAAAGCAGAAGATCTACAAAGTTGCGCAAATGCCTAAACTAAGGCTCATACTATCAGACTCAAGTCTGCTATTCCAGTCTACAAGGATCTAGTCCGTTCGAAACAACGTCAGAGATGATATAAAGACTACAAGGCTCGCGAGTCTAAGACAACAATAGTTTATCCTAGACTAAGGCCAAACATGCTCCAGATAACAAGTAACAATGCAAGTAATTCATAATAGCATGCGACAACAACACACATAAAACTCCAACTAAATTCACTTTTAAATAGTAAAGGTGTGTAATATTGGATTTGAAAGTGATTAGGGCGCCATGCAAAAGTTTACAATTGCAAATCATATGGTGATAAATTGGATGACAAAAACTTATACTAAAAACATAATATTATTAAATGAAAACTAACATAAAAGAAAAATATTAAAACCGTTGAGAGAATAAATCTCTCCATAAACAAGACTCTCTAAATGACTACATTGTGAGTTCTTTTGTGTTCTGCTATGAGAATATGAATCTTCAATTTATAGATCTCCAAACTTTTCTTCTAAGGAAAGAATAAACCAAATATGGAAGAGAATTATATTTTCCTTTCAAGAAAAGTAAAAACAATTATGATAATGCTTAAATTTTTCTTCAAGGGAAAATTAAAACTCAAATATGGTAAGAAAATCAGGGTAAAACCCTAATATGTAATAGATCGCCATAATAGTTTAAGCGTGTAACTAACTTTTCGGGACAAGTTCATAGGAAATCTATGTCTTTTCCCAAAAAATTTGAGATTGTCTTTCATATAAATTTCACTTAAAAAAAACTAAATATTTGTGAAAAACATTACTTCATTTGAGACACTCACAAATAAAATTTCAGGTACAAATTTTTTATTTAAAATTGATGTTAGCATGGATAAAATTATAAAATTAATATAGATTTACAAATAATATGTGTCTAAATTAAATCTCTTTATAACTCAAACAATAATTCTTAATATATACATATAATGTACATTTTATGTTTTGTAATATAAATTTTATAATAAAGATATTAGATAAATGTACAACATACGTTAAGTAATATTGTATTAAAAGCACAAACCTCTTTAGTGAAATATCGTTTCACATTTTTAAAATAGATCAAGTTCACACTAGACAAAAAAAGTCATTAGCATCCTAATTTAAAATAGATTAAGATTCTACCTTTCAAAAAGTAATTATATGGTGAATAAAATTGTACTTATAATTCAGAATAATTTTATAAATAGAACTTTCAAATATAATTATTCATTTAAATTAGGTTCCTCTTTCGTAGTTTTAAACTTTGGTGGCATAATAATTTCTTAACCAAAAATAAAGTTACAAATAAATTATGTGTTTAGTCAAATCAAGTCAATAACAAATTAAATACGATTTCTTAACTACTAATCTTTGAAACAATAAACAAAATATCTTCGTATCACAATGCAACTTCGTTCGTAATGCTAATCTTCATATTAAATATTAATTATATTTTTATAGTATAGTAGTGATACTTTTATAATCTATCTTTTATGCTATGATATTATAAAAGTGTGAAATTTTACAATAAATTTTCATGTTACTTTTTAGGAAAAATTGTCAAATATGTATTCCTAAAAATTATTTAAAATGAGTCAATTTTATACCTTATTATGTTTTTTGCTAAAAAATATCCTTACCTTTACATTTTTTGCACAAATACCCTCCCAACTAGCACAATAACTCAAAAAACACACTTTCTAAAAAACCATTACTCCAAAAAAGAAAAGAAAAAGGATCAATATCTTTTAATTTTTTGAGGGGGAGGGGAGATTGAATGTGTCAGATATATAATAACATAATCATAAGAAAATAAATAGACATATAATTAAAGAAAATTGGATCATTGTTTTTTTTAAAATTATCTTTTACTTTCCTTTGAATTTAATTCTAAATGATATTTAAAATGAGTTAATTTTAAATAAGTACAAAAAAAATAATCAAAACATTAATAAAATTAAAAATAAAGGACACTTTTTCAAAAAAATTTATTATTATCTTTTTTTTAAAATACACATAATTTTTTAAAAATTAATTAAAAGTAAATAAATAAGAAATTAATGAAAGAGAAAAAAAAAAGTTAAAAGAAGAATTAAATATTTCACAAAGAAAGAAAAAGGAAAAATTCTTTTGGTCAGAATTTGGCCAGAATGATAAAATAACATATTTCACACTATGTTATTTTACCTTTTTAAATATTTTTACCTATTTAACTTTAATACCTTTTAATTAAAAAATGAAAAAAAAATTCAGTTTATTTTAAAATAAAAAGGATATTCTAGATTTTTTAAATTTCTGACCAAATTCTGACAAAATTTTCTGATCATTTAGCATTACGGAAAGAAAAAATTAATTCAATATATGTAAGTTTTAATGTTAACAAGTATGTGTACTATCAGGTTTTAATCTCACTTCTCAGCACTCGAGAGCCGAGAGTATATTTATTATGCTTTCAAATACTATCTTCTCCACAATTAAGTATCATAATTTCTTTTTTATAAAGTCAAATTATAAAAATTCTGACTAATATTTAGATGAATTCTTTTAATCATATCAATATGCTAAAAATTGTAATTTATAGTACTTTTTATATAATTTTTAAATATCTAATTTTTTTTGTTTAAAATATCAAATTAATGTAATTATTGACTCCAAATATCTACATGATCAATAGATGTGAATAAACTGAGAATTTAAATTTTAACAAACTCTTAAAATGAGTAAAAAGGAAAATTTGATTACTCCCTCCATTTCAGAATAATTAATTGTTGAGATACTTTTCATATTTTAAATTAATTTAATTGTTCAATGTTTAACACTATTTTTAGAGTATTCTTCCATATTTATCCTTTATTTAGATTTTTTATGTGATAAATTCAAGAAACTTTAATTACTTTGAATTATTTTCTATGTGATGAGTTCAAAACATTTTTGAATTAAATTAGTTATTATGATTAATGTTTAGTTATTCTAAAGATTAATTTAACAATAATTAATAAGAATAAAAATGAAAAGTAATATCGAATTTATGTCCTACTCTTCTTTTCAAGGGCGTGAAACACATTACACACCAATAACTCAATTATTTTGAAAGGCAAGAAGTAATAAATCTTTGTGATTTGTTGAGTAATTAATATCTTTATTATTAGAAATTAAACAATTTCAACCTATTACTACCTCCTCCGTCCACTTTAAATTGTCATAATTTATTTTTTAGAGTAAAATGAATGATAATAACTTTGACTAATATTTTACTATGTATTTTTTTTATCTTATTAATATGCAAAAAATTGAAAGTTATAATACTTTTTCTATAGTTTTTGAATATATAATTTTTTTATTTAAAATATGTAATCTAATTTAACTTAAAAAATTAGTCAAATTGACTTTCGAAAAACGCAACATAACAATTAAAAGTGAACACAAAGATTAGTATATATAAATATAAAATATTTATAGGGATTATTGAAAAGACAGACACAGAGCGACCGCTAAACAGCCATATCGTGAAAATGAATAAACCTCCGAACCCCAAAACTGTAAACGGAGAAGAAGAAAAACTGAATTCGAATGGAAGAAGAATGGAAGAGCAAGATAGAATGGAGCAAGAAGAAGCACTTATCGCTCTCATTGAACATCGCACAAAGGAAGTTGAACATCTTCGACAACGCATCACCTATTATAAATCTCAGGTACTTTTTTTTTTTGCCCCGTTATTGTTAGTACTTCATTCATCCGATCTAGAATTTGAAGTTGATGATTTTGATAAATGAATTGCAGTTATTGCTTCTTTGAGGCATATATGTATATTTGTTTGAAATTAATTACTTGTAAATTATAGTCGAATCAAGAGAAATGGTGCTAAAAAATGCACTTTTTACTGTTTCATTTCTGTTCAAGCCTTCTGCTTTACATTCTATAGACCTTACCTCACTAATCTTTCATTTTCTCTCGGGATTTAGTTTGAGTAGTTGCATTCCTTCTAGTTTTCTTGAAAGGGGAAAGGGGAAAGGGGACTAAGTATGTTTAGTTCCATCTCTTTTGAGTTTTAATTGGAATGCTAGGGGTTGGAGTTATAGGGTAAATCCCCAAGTCCTAAGTTCTTCCTTTACTATCCAAATCGAGGTAATAGTTTCTATGGTAGCTCTAATGAGAATTCTTTTGCTTAAAGCTAGGTGTTTTGATAGGTTCCTTGGTATCAAGATTAGTTTAATTTCTCTGGCTAGGAGTAATAATAAAAAAATTAGGACTAGCTGATTCTAGATCAATATCAATAAAAAGTAGGTTCTAGGGCAAGTGAATTTGAAAGAAGTCTCTTTTAAAGCCTTCATGTTGTGACGACTGTCCTCTCTCTGTAACAAGAGAGGTAGGCAACTTGAGTTTAGAGCCACCTCGGTTCGGGATGTCGGAACATCAACCGGATAGGAATCCGAATCCTAAAGTGACTTTCGAATAGGTTCAAGAGCTTCGATTGAAAACATTTTCTATCTAGTGTCAAATGATCTTTCAGCAGCTGCACCAACTAAATCGGAAGCTTAATTCGAAAGACAAGAATAGGCTTGAGGAGGATCAAAAGACTGATTCTTCTTCCCCTAAAATTAGAAAGCTGGTTAGACTGCAATTTATGCCTATGGAAAGAGAAGTCACGAAAAGCGATCCATATGATCATAAAGAAAGGCTTGCCTAGACGTCTTTCTAGCATATGCGCCGTTCCTTTCGATTGGAGCCTGTTGTTACCTGGATGAATCATCCTATTCTAGTTCACATTGTGTCATCCGATTTTAGGGAATTCATTGGATCGTGAAGTTGCTTTACACCTGGCCATATCGAGGGAATAAAAATGAGCTTGCCCCTAAGAAAAGAGAAAAGAACTGGAATGAGAGAGGATGGTCATCGAGAAAGATGCCTTAACAGGTTGGTCATTTGTCAGGACAAGAATGTGAGTTCTTATTATCGGTGAGCCGCTGCCCCTCATCTTTCCCTTTTTGGGTTGCTCTTCTAATCTGCCGTGTTCTGAATTGCAAATAAATGTCCCGCGATAACCGAGCTTAATCGGAAGAAAGTTAGCTTTCTCTATTTGAGTGTGAATATTGTGAATGCTATGAGTTGGATTGTGAGCATGTTAGCCCATTTAAGTTGCTTGATTCCTACTTATTTCTCGAATCTGAGTTGGTGTATTATTCATTGGATTGCATTAGTGATCTGATATTAAGAATCCCTTCTTAACAAAGTTTTGCATTTATTGTTGTGCACAACATGGCAATTTGAATAAGGTGGAGAGGATATATCCGTAAGGACAATAATTAGGGTAAAATCCTAGTTGTCGTTTCTGTTTGTATCTTCTCCTTTTGGGGTTAATAGACATGCTAATACACTCATTAGTTGGACGTCTCGTCTTCCCTTGGTAACAAGTGGTCCAGTAAAATAGGTCTAATTGCGAGATACTATATTTGCAAAATCTAGAGACTTTTTTGACATTTTTACAAGTGGTTCAGTAAAATAGGTATAAGGACTTTAGAGGATAAAGAATCAAGGTAATGTTTAGTAGTAACGATATGTAACAGTCTCTATGACATTTAATCAGATGAAATAGAGTACAGTTCACATATGATATTATGTGAACCAATGCACCTTTAAGGCAAACAATGACATGTTGAGGACGTCAACTTGAAAATGAGGTGGCTGTTATTTTGGATACTTAAGTCATTAATCAGTGCAGTAACAGTGCTGACATCCAATAGTTTTGCTGTCATATATACAACAACAACAACAAACCCTATGTAATCCCAAATGTAGAGTCCCGGGGTTTGGGGAGGGTAGTGTGTACGCAGATCTTACCCCTTCCTTGAGAAGTTAAAGAGGTTGTTTCCAATAAACCCTCGGCTCAATGTTGCTAACAAAGATACATGAATGTGAATTGTGGATTCTTTGTGCTTTCTTTCCTCATTTTTGGCAGTTGCAAGTTTCCCTCTTGCTGAGAAGGATCTGTGATACCTTTTCTTACTGGCACATTGTACACATTGAGATACATATGTAAACATTAAATTAAATGATTACTGAGTAAAAAACTTTTATTTAGCTAGTGCCTGTGAGAGACCCATCTTGAAACCTAAGTCATTGGACCTCATAATTGGATTTAGAGCGATACAGTACATTTCTACTTTCTTATAATTACCTCTCAACTTACACTAACTAGCATTTAATTCACCAAAGGATGTGCGTTGAATGTGGACTGTTACTGGGAAACAATTTACCTTTTTATTTTTTGATGACAAGGGAACCCGCAGCCTTTATGTATACATGTTTGTTTTATTACAAAGTCTTTCTCTTTATTTCGGAGCATTAATTACATTCCCCATCTTTACCTTCTTTTAAATTTTTCTGTTTCTCGAGTGCAAAGAGAGTTTAAAGTTTGTACCTTTTAATTTATCTTGAAGCTACTTACTTCCCATACCAGCCTATTGGATTTTCATTATGGGATGATATGCAAATAAATTAATTGTGATATATCCAGTCAATTAAGTCCAGAGAGTTGCCATTTTTTTTGGTTCACTGATATGGGGAAGTTATTTTTGGACTGTTGCAAGACTTCTCTATTTGGCTTGATTGTATTCCCAATAATTTCTCAAATCTGTTTGCTTTGGAATTTGTTATCTAATTTAAGAATCCCTTCTTACCAATTTTTTTCGAGTGGAGTAGTTGACCTTGTGAAAAATATGATAACTTTGATAAGGTGGAAAGCATGTCCTCAGCAAGGACTATAATTTGGGTAAATATATAATTGTCATGTTTATTTTTGTCCTTCCTTGGGGTTAATACGGCATTTAGATGCTGCTCCCGCCCCCCGCTTGGTGGGCGGAGCGCTCGTTATTCCGACTTTTCTCTCTGCTGGGGCCCTCCCATTGCTATAGCTATGGCAGCTCACTTCTCTTTAGAAAAGCGGAATCAGAAGTTGACCACATGAGTCGATATTCTGAAGCTGGCAAGCGCCTAGTGTGAAAGGTTGCTTTACTAAGTAAGATAAGGCAAGAAGCAAGGGTGTAGCAGTTGTACACTTGTTAGCTGGATGTTTCAAAGGGAAGGGTTTATACAACATGTTATTACACTCATTTGTTGGTTGTTTTGTCTTCTATTGGTACAAGTTTCCAGTAAAGTTAGGTGCAATTGCTAGATACTATATTTAGAAAATGTAAAAGCTGTCCATAAACTTCCTTCCATTCCCAAGTTCAAGTAGATATTAGGAGAGAGAGGCAACATTTAGTGGTTGTCAGCTATAGTAGTCTCCTCAACTATTTTAAGCATGTCAATATTAGGAAATAATAAGTATAGAAAGAATCTTTGTAAATATAGGAAAGGTTTAAAATTCCCGCAGGTTGTAATTGTATAATTAGGAATAGGAAATGCTTTCTTTTCCTTTTTTTGAAATTTCTTGTAAACACTATTTAGATCTACTGGATGGAATAATCAAGAAATTCATGCCGAAATCATTTCTTTCTTTGTTTACAAACTTCTTGATTAAAAAAACTCAGATTCTTCAACTTTTTGTTGATATCAGTTGTAAACATGTGACCTAATGCAACCTTTGAGGCAAATGGTGACATTTTAAGGATTTTTGATGGACTATGAGCTGGCTGTTTTGAATACTATAGTCACTGATGTGTCTGGTAACTGCTGTGGGATGTCTAACAACTGCATTGACTTTTTATACTCGAATGTCACGTTCTGGGGTGTTTGCTTTACACCTGTTTTTGGCAGTTGCATGCTTCCTTCTTGCATGATACCTTTTTTGGTACTGTTCTCTTACACGCATCGACACAGATATCTAAGCATAATTTGGATGAGTAAATAGCTTTCATTGATCTTGTGCCTTCCTCAAGAGATCCAAATAGGAGCTAAAGTTATTTTAGTGATACAGAATTGCTTGTAGATTAGCAGTTCATTTTCTTATTAAATTTGCAGTTCACTGAAGCATTAAATTCAGCAGGATGTATGGAATGTTAGATGCAACCTGGAGGATGATTTACTTTTCACATTTTTGTTTCTTTACAGAGTCATTCTTGTACTTCTTTGGAGCAAAATTGACATCCCCATTTTTTCCTTTTTTGGATGAGTTGTGCAGTACGATCAAGCAGAAATTAGGCTAGAGGAGACACAGCTGAAATTAGCTCGTATTCGGGGCCGAGAGAACATAGCAGCATCCACAAGCTCCCGTGGGAACGGGGCAAGTCCAGTGACATCCAAAAGAAGATCCACAAGTCCCATTCAGATAAATGGGGGCCCTTTTCATAGTTTGTCTGAATCTAAACGACATCGTAGCCAAGACAGCAATCAACCGCTTAGGAATTCTCCAGTGCCAGATCGGAAAATGGCAAGCCCTTTCCAGAGAAATGATAATAGTTCTCGCAGTGTGCCCCAGGGGAAACCACCACTTGTCATTCCCGATGTGAAACCAAGAGTATCTCAACCTTTGAAGATTATAGAATCTGGTCCTAAAATCTCAAGTGCTTCTGATTCTCAGGCCGGTGGATCAGGATTTCCTCATGTCACTAGTATGACAAAGTTAAAAGCAGATAAAAGTCACAGAATGCCGGAGAAGGAAGCTTCGGAACTTCAGCCTAAAGGAACAAAAAGGAAGTTTGGTAATGTTGTAGTTATATCATGAAATATTCTGGTAGTTATTATTGATCACTGGTAGTAGCATGTAAGGCGAAAGCCTTTTTGATATGAAAGTTACCAACTGACGCATATATTTATCATGTTTGCTTTCTAAATACAGAGCAGAAAGAGCATAGAGAGCTGATACCATTGATAGGTAGTTACTCTTCAGCAAGCATGGTACGCTGCCAGACGTCCTGTGTCATATCTAGTCAACACAAGAGAAAGCTGAGAACAATTATTTCATGTCCTACAAATGATCAACTTTTTGCAAGCAGGTAATTTTTTATCAGGACTTACACAGTGCTTAAGAGTGTGTAAAGGTCATGCACTCATGCTAAATGACAATTTGACTATGGATGCATTTCATTCCTTTCTTCTGGAGTTGTCACTGATTTGTCAATGGACACACTTAGTGAAAAAGGTTGTCCGTTTCCTTCTCCCACCTCTCTATGGGGAATTGTGCTTGAGCTTAATTGCATTCCTCGACATAGCATTTTTAGGAAAGCAAATATAATGTAGATTCATGATTGCAGCTTTATCCTAGTAGAGCTTCCACTTTTCCGGTACATCCTTTAGATCCTGCTGTCAATCTCAAGTGTTCATCACGAAGCTATTATTTGATTCCTCAATTGCAGTCTGTCTTTCCTGCTGATAGTATCTTTTAATTTGTTAAGACTAGCTGATTTCTTTTCCTTGATGTAATAACCACTGCACTTCACTTTCTCTTGACTAAGGCCCAGTTTAGTTGTATTTTTTTCTCTTTCCTTGGCATTTTTGAGCATCTGGCATAGAATGCAAGTGGGTTTTCGGTTTTCCATATAGCTTTATTTTATCCTGAATGCTAATTTAGGTTACCCTTGAATATGCAGTGCGTTGGACGGGCTTGTCAACTTATGGCAGGTACATGGCAGAGGGTATGTTAGAACTTCAAAAGTTAATTTTTTTAGTCGTATCAGTATATCTTTCCTTTATGAGATTATATTTTGGAAGGCAATCCTACTTCAGGCAACAATAACTTTTAAATGCTAATTTTATTGTTTTACCATATGTTTGTGTTCTGATGATTTTGAGTTACCTAATTTATTTATTTTTGGATAATCAGGTCAACTGCTAATCTTCTTAGTTCCACTGATTGCCTTTCGTCCAAGCATAGAAGATGGCCAGAAGATGTAGCCTGGCATCCGGAAGGCGATAGTCTCTTTTCAGTTTATAGTGCTGATGGCGGGGATTCTCAAATTTCAATCTTGAATCTTAACAAAGGAAAAGAGGTAAAGGCTTAAGTCTGAGATTAACTCCCCCAGATTATATGCCAAAGCTCATAGGACTGTAAAACCTACTTGAATGAAACAGTATGTATACATGTGCGTGTGCTAAGTCCTCTGGATTGAGTTGCATTATGATTGATTTCATATAGACAGAGCAGTATGAGCAGTATATATATATATATATATATACATATATATATATATATTTATTTATTTATTTTTATTTTTGAAACTGATATAGACAACAGTATATTAATCCACTTTCACTTTATTAACTTTGGGATAGTAAGTTATGCAAGGTTTGTGGTAGTGGTTTAATGGATATATGAGCCCAGATCACAGGTCTTTCTGATGGAAAGCTGTAGGATAGGATGAGGAGGTCCTCTGATTCCTTGAATAAATGGTCTATAACCTGATAAATTAAAGTACTTGTATTGTTTTTCATTTGAGCCGTAAAAGAGGATTGAAATACTTACATTTTTACTTGTTCATTAAAGAGGATGAAAGTACTTATATTGTTAGTTGTTCTCTTATTATGTTCTTGTCCATAATATTCCGTACACATGGAAGTACCTTTCATGATGATTAACAGGCTCAATATGATGTTTTCGTTTTCTTCTGATAACCATCATGTTAGAGGCTTCAGCTAACCCTCGTACTCATAGGTTCCCCTGACTAAACTAAACTAAGGTCTTTTAGCTACAATTGCATTGTTTACCTGTCGTCTCCACTCTAAAAATCAATCCCTCATTAAAAAAAATCTCTGTCCAGCTTTTGAAGTTGTTGATGCTTAGGTATGTAGTATTTCAACCTCAGGTATGTAGCATTCAAAGCACATCAGGCATCCTATCGCATCAAATATTACTTTGATTTTATACCTGTTATGTACTCATGTGCTTTTTATCAGCAGAAGATGCGTGTAAGTTTCTTGGAGGAGAAGCCTCATGTTAAAGGGATAATCAACAATATAATCTTCATGCCGTGGGAAGATATCCAGTTTGTTACTGGTGGTAGTGATCATGCAGCTATCATGTGGAGCAATAAAGATGGAGAAAATTCATGGAAACCTAAAGCATTGCATAGAAGTTTGCATTCTTCTGCAGTGATGGGAGTTGCCGGTTTACAGCATAAGAAAGTTGTGCTGTCTGCTGGAGCTGACAAGCGGATCATTGGATTTGATTTGCTAGCTCAAAGAGCAGAATACAAGCATCAAATAGAAAATAAATGCATGAGTGTTCTACCTAATCCATGCGACTTCAATCTCTTTATGGTTCAGACAGGGTAAAGTTTCTGATGCAGTCTTTTCTATGATCTTTAGGTGCATTTTTTACATACTGATTCCTAGCTATGTTACCAGTCCTTCCTCGTACAAAAGTTCCACTTTTCTTGCAATTATTTTTATTTAGAATAATGTGCACTCGGCAAAACTATTTGTTTTCGTGAGATATACAGTATCAAACGTCCCCAGAGTCTCTTGTAAACTCTAGTAAATTGGTCCTTAAGTATTTTAAAAAGATATAGCACTTGTGACCAGCAATGATTTGGTTATAATTTATAGGAGTATCTAATACTGTAGTCTATTTGGTTGTTTTGAGTGCTGACCCCAATTTGCTTGGGATTGAGGTATAACTGTAGTAGTAGTTGTTGTACTGTATTTGGTTGTTTTGAGTCATTGCATAAATGTGTAATTTGAGATCCTCACTGCAGTGTGTCCTAAATTGTTGAAGGAACATAAGTTCTAATGCCAAAAAGTTTTATATTTCTGAATCATTGAGGGGAAATTTTCCATCCAATGCCAATGCTGAGACGTGAAATGGATATAAGAACCAGGAGTTCTTTTTGCTGCAAAGCTATTCTATTAAGCATAGAATTAAGACATGCTTCTGGTTTTGATGTAGTCACAGGAATGAACATGATCATATTTAAACGTTTGAAGTTTTCTACGGCAGAACCAAACTGCACAGCAATACTGTTTTCCTTATTTGTTTTTTGTCACTTCCCCAAATTGTAATGAATAGTAAGAACCAATCCAGAAAAAAAACCAATCATATAGTAGCCTTGACAGTGATAAGATCTTCAACCTTTGGGGTTGAAGGGATCAGTTAGTAGAATGAGGGTGGCCATAGTAATATATGTGGATGGTTCTATCATGTTAATGGCTGAGTTGCGATCTTTCAGTTGAAGCAGGATCAGAAGTTCAAACCATCATTTAAATGGATTCTATGCAAAGCAAGGAAAGAATGTGATGCTATGAACTAAATCAAGAGCCAGATTCTTCTGAAATGCAAGTGGTCTGAGGAGAAATTGGTGTAATTAAGATGGAGGGGAAGGAAGATATAGTGCTTTATGTTGGAAGCCTCAATCTATTAGACAATCCTTTTATCTTAGACCTACTGGTGCAGAGGCATTTATTAGTACTGTGAATTCTGGCATTTAATAAGGATCCATACTTTAGTCAAGAGAAGCAGAACGAATTGATCAAAACCGTGATCATCCCGGATTGCTTTAGGAATGCTAGGAAACCTCCGAAAAGCTGGGGATTATGGCCTTATATGGAGAAAACATGGTGAGATTAGTGCAGGTTCTCAAGGTTCATTCTTGTATTGTGATGATTTTTTTTCCTTTATATTTTTAAAATACAAGTACCAAGCTTCTTTAATCTTGCAATCTTGATTAGTTCTGTTTGTGATATTAATACACTTGGAAACATCATCTTGCACTAGGTAGTATTTAAGCACAAATGTGTCTTTTGAGGGAATATACTTGCTTAGTCACATTTTGCTTAATCTAACACAGGAGAATCTTGGTAGTTAAAGAGGCGGTACTAACACAGGAGAATCTAATGAAGAGGGGAATACATATGTGTCCTAGATGTTTTTTTTGTGAGCTACAGGCAGAGACAATCAACCATCTGTTTCTTCATTGCAAGGTGGTCAGACAATTGTGGCACTTATTTACCAGCTTCAGGGGCATAAGCTGGACCATGCCACAAAGGGCAAGTCAGGCTATAGAAAGCTGGAACACTGAAGGCAGTGGCAGTACAGACCAAAGCAGATGGAGAATTATCCCAGCAGTGATTTGGTGGACCATATGGAAGGAAAGAAATATGAGATGCTTTGAGAGTATTAGTAGTCCCTTACACAGGATCAAAATGAATTGCATAATCACTTTTTGCTATTGGTGCAGTTTGGAGTATGTAGATGATCCTATAGTTGTTATAGATATCCTAGGTTCTTTGTAAGTTGAAGTAGGTTCTAGTTTTGTTTTGTTTTGAGTACTCGCAACTGTATGTAGCTCCATGATGTAAATTTGGGATCCCAGCCTTTAGTGTTGAAGATTAATACACAAAACTGCTACCTTTGTCAAAAAAATTCTCTGACTGCATGTTTATAATGCAGGACTATAGAGAGGCAGCTTCGCTTATTTGATTTTAGATTGAGGCAGACAGAGGTCCAGGCCTTTGGGTGGAAGCAAGAAAGTAGTGACTCACAGTCGGCTCTCATAAACCAGGCTTGGTCACCTGATGGCTTGTACATAACATCTGGGTCGGTTGATCCAGTCATCCACATTTTTGACATAAGGTACAATTCACACAAACCTTCTCAGTCCATTAAAGCCCACCAAAAGCGAGTCTTCAAAGCTATTTGGCATCATGCGGTCCCGCTCCTCATTTCTATATCTTCTGATTTGAACATTGGGTTGCACAAAATCATTTGAGTTGCTGAGAGAGGCATTACTATTCCCAGTCATTTTCCCCATATGTCTGGGGAATTTTGTCTCGTAGAAGCGTATGTCTCGATGCCTTACGCCAAAAGAAACTCATGGGCCTGGTGTGTGGTACTGAGATGATTATGAGGGGAAACCAGAAGGGAAATGCTGTTGAGTATCAGCTTTGCGCTTGGCATAATTCTACGTCCAGGCAGCTGAAACAGTTTTTGAGTTTGATTGGATCTAGAGGCTATTGAAGCCTTCAGAATCCACTCCATGTAAAGGTTATCTATGATGAAAACTTGGAGACATTCAACTCTCTTAGCAAATAGGAATGCCTTTAATAGACTCTAAAGTTTTGAACTTCGTTGTATTTAGTGCAACATTTCCTGTGTCAAAGTCTGATGTTCTAGCAATGGATTAGAGACAGTGGCTTTCACATAGCTACTGTTCTGTCCTTGGCCTACACATCACATTTGTGCTAATATTTCGTAAGAGTCCTGTTTTAAGAATCCATTTTCGCAATCATAAACTGTTCTTTCTTCAGTTGCTTCTGAATTGAGGGAGGTTTTTGTAGTCAATTATGCTTTCAGGGCTTGAGGGAAATTGCTCCCTATTTTCTTTTCTTCTTCTGTTCAATGCGAGCGAAGGAAAGACTATTTTGTTTTGCTCATCAGTTCAAACATATTTGATTGCACTTTAGGATTACTATAGAAAAACCAGTTTGTCAAAGTAGAATCGAGAATTGGCAAAGAGAAGAGTAGAGTTGTCATGTAGTCTCTAATTGACTTACATGGAGCCTGTAGCACATGTATATGGGTTTATCATTAGGGTATTGATACTCTGATGGTATCAAGCAGGAAACATTGTATGTTCCTCCTTGACACCATACTCTAATGATATCAAGGCGTAAGTGAATAGTGTTTTCAATAAAGCATTGGGTCTTCCTCTTTGATACCATTAGAGTGTATATATATTTTGATGGTATCAAGTTGTAAATGCGCATTAGTTGTTAAAAACAGGGGTATGAGAGTACGGGGTAGCCGTGGCCACTTGTAAATTGTTTTCCCTTTGGGGGTTTTAAGTGTTCTTTTTCATATATATGTAAAGGTGGAGTTGTATATATGTTAAACGAAATACGCCATTGAATTCAAAGTGGTTGTTATTGTTATCTACTACCTATAAAAATAATCAGTATTTCTTCTCAAGATTCTTATAGGAGAGGATTAATTACCCCAAAAGAAAAAATGAAATGGTGCACTATAAATAATAAGCAATGTTTTATCGTTTTGTCATTTGCATGAAAGTCTATATGTCTTCATTCTAATTATAATACAACATGTAGTTTGATCGATAAGTTACACTCATCCAATTGAGGAATGAAAAAAATATCGTTTTTTTTTTGTATCTATTTAAAAAATAGTACATGAAATGAAAAAGTAGAGGTTAGGTCCTCTTCCACCATTTGACCATGGGGATGCAAGAAAGGAGTTGAAATTTATATAAAAGGTGGAATTCTCTCTAATTTATATAGTTTTTATACCATCACACTAGCATAACCTACAATAACAAGTACATGCTACTTGTTTTAATTTAGTAACTTGAAAAATGCAGTAAATAATCAATTATTAATATAACATAAAAATTCTTTACACTACCAATGCTACTAATTAAATCCTTTTTTTCTTTTTTTTTACACGAGGTTTGTTTGCTTTTCTCCACCACATACCTCTCCCTCATGTATTTTGCTATTGGATTCTAATTAATAAATATACGAGGTAGGGGTCTGCCTAATTCCCTACCAGTGAAGGTGGCTTAAAATAAAATAATAACAAATATATATATATA
>NW_006239005.1:1568278-1574226 GCF_000226075.1 Solanum tuberosum | reverse complement strand
AAGAGATATGCTAATTAATTCATCACTTCCCGCTCTTTTTTTCTACTCATTAATTAATTTCTCATGTACTACTAATACTTTACTATATATTAGAAGAGCGAAGCTACTCTCCTCAAATTTCTTCTTTTTTATATCTAGTATTGTTTTTTCTTATTTTAGTACTACAAATTGCAATATTTCGTATTTCTTTTATTTATTTTCCTTTTTAGTATATATAAAAATATATTAAAAGTTCAAGTTCGATTGACTTTCAAAATTTTATTTGTGCCACATAAATTGAAATAAATGGGCTATCATATATTATTTAAAAATTACGTTAACTAAGAGTATCATAAATAATAATGATGAAAATTTCACTTGTACCACATAAATCACAATAATTAATAACTTTAAATATTTAATATATATATATATATATATATTAAAAATTGCTCAAGTCTTAAAATATCACATGTGCTACAAATATTATTTGAAAAACAAATTAAAAATATTATAAAAATAATTAATAACAAGAATATTTGAAAATTTAGTTGACTCTCCTAATTCTATCTGTTTCACATAAATTAAAGGGAATTTTACACAAATCTCAATGTTAACAACTAATTACATCATATCCCTATTATTTTTCAAATTACAGAAATTTCTTAAATTTGGTGAAATTCGGATACATTCCAAAAGGTCTCGATACATCGGTCTCGGTGTCAGATACATCCCTCAACGTCCCGATACATTGGGTCTCGGTTTCGGATACACCACTCAACATCCAAATACATCGCATAAAGTGATGTATCCAATCAATACATCGCGTAAAGTGAAGTGTCCGACCGATACATCGCGTAAAGTGATGTATCTGACATATACATCGTATAAAGTGATATATCCGATAAATACATCGCGTAAAGTGATGTATCCGAGAATAGAGAGTAAGAATTTTTGTAATTTCTTCAATAATAGGAATTTTGAAAAATATGATAAAATAAGTTATGTATTTAGATAATTTTTCCTAAATTAAATAAAGAATGTAATATATATTGAGCCCGGATTTGTATAGTTGAATAAAAACTTCAAGAAGTAGGTGTCATGTGGACACGTATTATATATTTATTTAGATATAGAAATGGAATAAATTTGAATTATTATAGAAATGGAATAAATTTGAATTATTGAAAATATAAAACGTGGGGACTTATTTTGTCATGATTAATTAATTACAGTCAAAGTATGAAAACTGAAACTCCAATATCTTCATTTGATTTATTATTTTCCTTTTTCTTCCGTCAATTATATATAAGTATTTCATTTGACTGTTGACATTTACATTGTAATATTGTGAATTCTGATTATATATTCTTTTTTGCCTGTTATTGCATTGTTCGATTAGCTATAAAGTTTTTCTTTTTTTAAAAAAAATGTTTGAATTTGTGGTTTAATATGTTTGAATTTTTTTTGGTATGATTGCTTATGTTTGAAAAAATTAAGCACTTTATTCTATGATATACTCTCTTTTAGTATATTTATTATATTTATTTGGATTAGCTTATTTTAGATATGTTTTTAAGGTAAAATAACTTTTAAGATTTTTTTAGTGTTTGGATAAATTTAAAAGTGTTTATAGGTATTTAATATTAAGTTAAAATGATAGAAATAAGTCATAAGTTAAGATTTTTAATTTATAACTTTTGCCTTATAAGTCGAGCCTGTTTGGATGAACTTTTGACTTAATTTTATCATTTTAACTTAAAATTAAGTACTTATAAGCACTTTTTTTTTAATTTACTCAAACGCTACAAATCATTTTGACTTAAAACACTTAAAATGAGTCAATTAAAACATCGATTCTCTTATATAGACGATAAATTATACTTCCTCTATTCCATATTAAGTGAACTTGTGAGGCAATGCACAACTATTAGAAAAACATTCCAAGGCATAATGTAAAACATATTTTTCACTATTGCCTTTTGTGAAATCATAAATATAACTTTGTAAGTAGTGTAATTTAACTATCATCTTGAAAATATAAAACTTCACTAAAAGAAAGGGCAAATAGAAAAAATTTTCAAACATTTATCTTGAACTTTGAATACTTCAATTATTTTGAACAATGAAAAACGCCCAATTATAAAGTCACTTATAGTATGGAATAGAGGGAGTATATCATTAAGAATATAACAAGGATTTTACATTAAACACAATTATATATATATATATAGTTTATTTTTTGGAAAAAATTTAAAGAAAATACGCGCCACGTAAATTGAGACAAAAGAATATAAAAGAAGAAAGTAACAATCCAAAAAAAAAAAAGTGTGTAATTGTTTTCCCATCCATAAATAGTAAAAAAAGCCACCGAAACCGAAAGGCATGAGCCACATATTCTTTCCACACATAGCATGATAAGTGTTAGTTCACATTTCACAAGTATATATAGTTACTACATAGTAGTAAACCCTAGCAAAGCAACAATTCCTTCCTATATTCTCTTCTTCCACAAATCCATACTTCAACATTTTGCTTTCTTCATCGGTTTAATCATCTGATATCTGAAGTTCACGTACTGATCCATCAAAAGATCATTACAAAAGTAGCAATCGTGGATCGAAGGTATGGGAAGAGGCCCTTTTCATCCAATGAATCGGAGGAGAAAGAGGATATTAATGAATCTATTTTCCCTATTTATTCAGCTCGATCTCAACATGACATGTCTGCTATGGTTTCTGTTCTCTCTCAAGTTATTGGCAACACAAATAATAGTAATAATACTACGAATATCTCTTCGTCATCGTCCGTGCATGGAATTAATCCATTAACCCTACCTCAATCAACAACAAATCAAATTCAAGAACAAGGTACATATCTAGTTGGACACAAACTTGTATATTTTTCTTCAATCAATAAAAGATATATCTTTGTTAAAATCGGTCTTCACTAATAAAATAAAGGGATCAATTAGCTATAGTTTATTATGTGGTAAACATCTTATGCTTACTAAAGTCATACATTTTTATGTGACTATAATCTTATACAAGTATATATACTTCATTCTTCTCTAAGTATATCTATCTTCCTAGCAAAAATTAAACTTGAGTTTTTCTTCAACAACTTTTTCCATGTAATTTCTTCAATGCAAAAGCAAAAAAATAAGAAAAAGGAAAAACTCATTTATATTAATTCTTTAACTACCCTATATTAATTCCTATTGTGCGTGCGCAACTTGATTTTCTAGTACACAAGAGTACATATTTTACACATGGATGGTATTATTTTTAACAACTACATGGTTTAATTTAATTTCTTTAACTTTTTAACTAAATTATATTGTCAACCTTCTCTTATATGAATAATTACCGTCTTTATATATATATATATATTGTCAGTGTATAAACATTAAATTGAATTGTGCTATGTGTGTGGGAAGGGAACGAACAAAGAAAACGACATTATAGAGGAGTGCGACAAAGACCATGGGGAAAATGGGCTGCTGAAATACGCGATCCAAAGAAGGCTGCACGAGTATGGCTAGGGACATTTGATACTGCTGAAGCCGCGGCACTTGCTTATGATGAAGCGGCACTTAGATTCAAAGGCAACAAAGCTAAACTCAATTTTCCTGAAAGAGTTCAATCAGGAAATACTCAATATCTTACTACAACTCATCAACAACAACAACAACACTACACATTTAATAATAATAATAATAATAATATTCCTCAGATGGTCACTCAGCCTAATTTGTATCAACAACATTTCCCTAATGTTCATCACTATGCACAATTACTTCGCGATGGAAGCAACAATAATATTGATCATATGATGAATTTTGGAGTTTCAGATCAATCAAGTTTTTATCATCATCATCAACAATCATCATCGGGAGGTAATTTTATTGCACCGAATACGTCGTTGGAATTACAACAACAACAACAACAACAACAAGCAAGTTATTATCATAATCAAGAAGAAGATTTTCTAAGATTTACAATGGATTTTGGGAATTCTTCAAGTTATAGTACTGGACCACCTAGTGAAAGTAATTGGATGGATTTTGAACCTAAAAAGTAATTTATTTATCTTTTAATTTGGTCATGTGAAGACATGAAGGTATGATCTTGAGGATGCCTCTTAAGTCTCTAGTATGATTGATGTAAGCTTTTTATTTATTTGTTTATTTCTAGTTATTAATATTATGTAAAATGCTGGGATTTTCTTTCAATGAGTTGTAATATCATGAATCTATATGAAAAATGTCGGAGTATTACTATCTCATTTATTTTAGAGTAAATACTGAAAAACTATTTTAACTTAAAAGCACTTAAATTAAGTCTATTCAAAAAGACTTTTATTAAAGTCTTTTTAGCAAAATTCATGCTATCTAAACTTATTATTTTTGGCTTAAAATTAAGTTGTTTGGCTTTGATTAATTATTTTAGTTTTTTTTATCTCTTATAAATTTTAGAACTCTTAAAATGTATTTTTCAGCACTTGAAAATTAAAAACTACTTAAATTCAACCAACTCAAATGGGCTCTAAGTTTATATATATACACTATGAATATTTTCACAAAAAAATATCTATAAGTAAATATCCTTAAAATATAAAATTTATAATTTTGAACTAATTATATACTTAGTTAAAATTATTTGTTGACTTGCAAAACCTTTATAATTATAACAACGGGAAAACTAATTAATGTTGTGCCCATTATAAAACTCGTAGTATGTATTATATTGCACCATGTTCATGATTCAGTTACGTAGATTTGATTTTAATCTAACAAACTTAATAGATTAAGTACTGTTCCATCCAACCTACTAAATATGGAATGATAATTACCTAAATAGAAGCTATAATTTTCATTAGGGGCAGCTAAAGTTGGACGGTATAATTTCAGTCACCTCTTTTTTTCCCTCTAAAATTAAATAAATATTTTGTGTATACTTAATTAATTTAAATTCGTGCCGTTTTATTTTGTACTTATTTCATTTTAAAAATTTGAATATAAAATCTTTAATTAAAAAATAAACAAGTACTGATCATTTCATCATAATCTTCGTGGTGAGACCGTGTGAGGTTCACCAAGCTATATAGGTAGGGACTAAAATGTCGCTTCAATTCACTTGAACACGTTTATTATTAAAATTTATGGATTGCTTAGTCAACCCTCCTTTTTCTCTTAATTAATAAAAATCGTGTTTTACTATATATTTTTATTTATTTATTATATTAAAAATAGATATGTATTTTTATTTATTTAATTTAAAAAAAAATTAAGAGATGATTTACTTTGTTGGTCGCATGTAACCACGCTACTTTTCTACTTTTTCAGTATAAATGTTACTATATAAGAGTAATTTTACAAAAAAAAAAAGTATACCACTATATAATGAATGACACTAATATTATAAGTAGAATATTAGTATTATGGGTGAATAAAATCGAATCAAAAATTGAATGAAATCATAAATCGAGTCAAATTGAAAAAAATTCGGCTAGTAGTTTGATTCGACTTGGTTTGGTATTGAATAAACAAGGGTTGAGTTGGTTTGGTTTTAATTTATTTTGTACATAAAAGTATTTACTTTGATATAATTTATAAATATTTCATATATTTTCCATAGTTTTTATCTCTTAACATATTATTCCATGTTTGAGACTTCAAATTTTGAATAGTCCAATAAAGATTATAATTCATATATAAATAAAGCTCAATTCATGCTAACAAAAAGAAAATCAAGTCTTTGGGTGTCTTTGGTACGGAGGAAAATGTTTTTCAATTTTCTCATGTTTGGTTGGGTAAAATATTTTGGAAAATATTTTCCAAATCAACTCATTTTTTTCAAGTTTAAGAAAAATGACTTCCCTTCAAAACTTAAGGAAAACATTTTCCAAAACTCCCTTCCAAGTTAAAATTACAATTTATTTTTGTTGAAAAAATCAATTTATTTTGT
>NW_006239005.1:1562497-1567453 GCF_000226075.1 Solanum tuberosum | reverse complement strand
CCCCCCACCCCAAAAAATTTTTTAAGTTGTTTTTAAAAATTATTTTCTACTCTAGTAAAAATAAAAGATATTTCTCAAAAACATTTTTCATTCATAAATCAAACACTAAAAATCTTTTCCGGAAAATATTTTCTACTCACCAACCAAACATGAGAAAATAAGTCAAAAAATCTACTTGTTTTCCAGAAAAAACATTTTCCTTCATACCAAACACACCCTTTGTGTCATCCATAGATATAGTAACTGTAATAAAGCTCAAATCAAAATCAAATCAATACTAATGCTAAAAAAAAAATCAACTAAGAATGACAATAATATCAAATATTTGTTCTTTAATTTTACATTGGTTTAGAAAATTAAAATACATAACCTAATTTTAGTTTTTCTTCAATGTTTAGTCATGTATATTAGACTTATTTTTGCATGATTTAGTACTTTTAAAGTATGACAAAAAAAATTTAATGACATATTAATTTGCAATATTTGTTTTATGCAATTTCATTATCATTTTTTGTTAATTTTTTTGTGTCATCACTCATCTCATATTTTGTGTTATTTTCTTCAAAAATACCTCAGATGATTGTATTTTGGTAGGACTAATGATATATTTAAAGTACAAGTTAATTATATGTTTGTATGAATGCTTTATCGAATAAACCCTATAAAATCCAAAAAACCTGAGGTTGAAAAATCCGCATTTTATAATTAGTTTGTTTGGTTTATAAATTTTAAAATTCGACAATAATGATTTGGTTTGATATTTAAAAAATTTGATCTAACCTGATCATATACACGCCTAATTGTTATGATAAAGAAGTAAAATATAATGTGAAAAATCGAGTATTAAGAAAATCATATCATTATAACGTAATATTATCATAAAGAATTAATAACTGTTATAACAAGATTTGACTGTACATATTGAATTAAGATGGAGACAAATTAGTTATGTTATTAAAAGGGGTGTAAATTTCATATATGACATATATTATATTAATAATTTCGAGTTATAGCAGTAGATTTAGACTTTCAAGTTATAACATTAAAAATTTCAGGTTCTAACAAATTATTAAAAAAAATATTTTTAATAATTGAAAAAAGTTGTTTAAAAAAAAAAGAATAAAAGAAAAATTTAAAAAAAACCCGGAATTGATGGTAAAAAGGTAAAAAATTGAAGTTGTGGTGTTAATTTAATTTGAATTTAGTGTAGATAATTAATAATTGGCACGAAATAAGGGATCCAAACTAATTAAGATTATTTAGTATCCTTAATTCACTCAAATTAGTTAAAATCAAATAAAAATCAGATTTTAACTGGGTTTTTTTCAACATTTCTCTCTCTTCATTGTTTCTTCATTGTTCTGCCAGAAAAAATTTCCAGTATCGAGTAATTGAAGTTTTTTTTTTATATTTGAAAAAATTTGATTTTGTTGTGATGGACAACAACGTATCAATATTAATTAAACATGGTGGAAGATGGGATCCTTCAGGTTAGTATTTATTATTGTTTATTGTTTGTTTTTAAATTACAGTGAAATGAAAAAAAAAATCATAAACCTGTAAATCGTCAATATATTTAAGGTGATATCACTTTTTGTTAACTGTTGTGAAATATATAGTATTAGTGATTTTTTGTTTTTGTGGTTGTTTTGAATACTGTTTTTTTTTCTTGAAGTATAAATTAAATGTTTATTTTTGAATGAATTTGATAGAATAAATGGAAAGAAATTTGTATGAAAGTGTGTTCAGTAATCTATTAAAAAGGTTATTTAGAATTTTGACGAATTGGATGAAAAGTGATTTAAGTTGATAATGAATTTGATAGAATAAATGAATTGAAATTTGTATGAAAGTGTGTTCAGTAATCTGTAAAAAAAGTTATTTGGAAGTTTGACGAATTATATGACAAGTGTTTTAAGTTGGTATTAAATTTGTAATTTTAGTGTTTATATTAGTTTTGTCATTTCTGTATAAAGTTGTTTGATAGTAATGAAGTATTTGGTACGAGCGAAATGTATATATTTGAAAAGAATGATGATTGTTGTATGAAATGTGTATTAAGTGAGTTTGAAATGTGTATTTAATGAGTATGAAAAGTGTTTTGTAATGTACTGAATGATATTTGTATGAAAAAATAAAGACAAGTGGGTATAATTTTGTTGTTATTATAATGATTTTTATATATGAACCTATCCCTTGCGAGAGTCCAAAGAGAACGGTAGGAAGACCGCAACTTGAACACTGGAAGGGGTTTGCTGAGTGAAATTCAAAAGGTCTAAAGTTACCTGGAGTAGATGTCGTCAAATTGGCCACAACAGGAAGACATGTTCAAATTATCCTGTGCAAAACTAATGACTGTTTATTTTGTTGGTTATATTAATGTTTTGTTTTGATATGAAACATAATTGGTTTGAAGTGCATTACAGCTTAGTGTTTAATATACTGCTCATTCTTTATACATTGTTCATTCAGTAATCATACAGAATGCATACTGTTACAAATAAAATTTATTCTAGTTTAAAGATATTGTATATATTAGTGATAATTATAAGAAGGTAATTATGGAGTTCATTTGGTATCCCGAGTATTTAATGTAAGTTATCATGAATATTAATTTGGTTTTCAACTAGTGTCATATTATAAATAAAATTATAACAAACTGCATGTCAATTGTATTCATGTTTCATTCCAACACTAGCTTAAGTTATGGTCATACACATATTAATCAAATTTAATTCAGTTTTCATTCAAACAACATGTGTAGAATAGAAAATAATCAAATATGAAAACGCAATTCATAACATTTGTATATAAAAATCATATCACGATTCATACAATATCCAAGATTTAATATTAAAGTCATAGTCATATACATATAAATTAGATTTCATACACGTTTCATCCAATGAGTGTACAACTTAGAAACACACTGATACTTTAAAATAGTGTATCCAAAATGTACGAAGTCTGTATAATACTGGTTACACTACGTATATAAAAGATTGAAAGTTTCGAAGATCTCACCTGAAAGAGCAGTCACTCGCTCTAGATCGATCCCGTTGAAAAAATTTCTCGCCTCCTTTTCTTTCTTCTTTCTTTTGCAGATTATTTACTACCCTAACATTTGTATATAAAAATCATATCACGATTCATACAATACCCAACCCCTTATATTAAAATACATAGTCATATATGTATAAATACAATTTTCTATACACGTTTCATCCAATGAGTTTACTACTTAGAAACACAATGATACTTTAAAATAGTGAATCCAATTTGTATGAAGTATGTATAATATCAGTGTTCTGGAATTATAATAGCCAAATATTAATTCATGTGTAGATGGTATCTGAATAGAAGATAACATATGGTATTATATATCATCAAATACTTAAACAGAATTTTTTTTATCCAAAGTTAAAAATAATAATATGTAATTCTTAAAAAGTAGAAGCTGCAATGAACTATTTCAAATTTCTTGTCGATGGTCTTGGTGCAGGATAATTGGTGGTATCCGGAACATGTTCTTTTGCTATGCGAGGTCCACCAAATTTGCTAGCAACCGTACCAGTAGTGATCACGCCATCCTCATTCTTTGTTTTCCATAATGCCACAGGATTATGGCATACCTTTTACGATGGTACTTTGCATCGATTTCAACAGCTCCCATGTCAAAAACACAATTGCTGATAATTCATATGCTTATACACAATTAAGATACAATAACATTAATGTTAATACATAATTCTTACCATTTTATAGTCAAATCCATAAACATTTTTTTCATAATTCTACAAAATACGAACATAATTCATACCATTTTATAGTCAAATCCATAAACATTTTTTTTCATATTTGGAACAAATTTCACACAAACAACTGTTTTGAAAACAATAATAAGAATAATGTGATATAAAAATATAACTATTTTGAGTAATGTGAAAATAAATTATATAAAGTATTTACTCTTACATCTTTTTTGGGGTTTTTGTATTTTGGTAATTCCGATTCCTTCTTCTTTATTTTTCTTCTTGTAGATGGTTTTGATGTTTGAGCAACTTCAACATTTGTTGATTTTTTTTATTTTTTTTCTTTTTTGTTTGACTAACAAAATCCGAATCGGAATCGGAATCGGAATCAGAATCAGGAGGGGTTTCAACAGTGTTTCCCCTCCTCTTCTTCCCCTTTTGATTTGCCGGAATCACACTTTCCTTTGCTTCATTATTTTTATTGTTTTGATTCTTCGATCGAGAGGAACCACCGGTTGCCGAAATTTCAATAGTTTTAGGTGGGGGTGTTTGGGATAATATATTGAACGATGGAGCATGAACATCATCAATTGAAGTTCCATCAAATCTGGGACTCTTTCGAGGAGTTTCAATGGGTTTCTTAAACATGATGATGAATAATCGTGGGGGAGGGGGTGGACTATTTTGAAGTTAGACTTGATGAGAAACAATGGTGAAAGTGGAATAGTGGGTTGTGGAGTCTAGGAGTGAATAAGCGTGGGGGAGGGGGTGGGATTGACGAATGGGGATGGTAACGGTAAACAAGGAAAGAAAACGTGTATGGAGTAAAATCCCTAAAAATTGGGTACCTGAAATTTTAGTTCTAAAAAAAGGAAGTGAAATCAAATTAATTACCTATTATTAATTAATAATAAAAACCTTTAAATAGATTAATAATTTATTAAATAAATATAATTTGATTTTTAAATAAAATTAAATTTAATTGATATGTCATAACCCGTAAATAATATGTTATAAGCAAGAATTTTTTAAATGTAGATTTAAAACCCGTAATATTTACTTTTAAATGTGTATATGAGGTGATTTTTCCTTATATTTTTATCGCCATAAAGTTATATATAATTAAATCGAATATTTGTATCAAAATTAGCAGCAATAGACGATGTAGCATATAGTATTGGTCCCATTGGTACCAACCTTTTTT
>NW_006239005.1:1560196-1561758 GCF_000226075.1 Solanum tuberosum | reverse complement strand
ATTATAAAAATGTAACGGAGTATAAATCTGTGATGTTTAGAATCACTTCCCAATTAAAATTATGTGGGGAAGTTATAAAAGATGAGGACATGTTGGAAAAGACACTAACTACTTTTCATGCCTCCAATATGATATTACTGCAGCAATACCGTGAAAAGGGTTTTAAAAAATACTCTAAATTAATCTCATGTCTTCTCGTGGTGAGCAGCATAATGACCTTTTAATGAAAATCATGAAGCACGTCTGACTGGAAGTGCTCCATTACCGGAGGCCCACGGGGTAGAAGCACACAGTCAGTCTTAAATAAGACAAAATAATCGGGGCCATGATAATGTGCGTGGATGTGGCAAAGGCAAAAGACGATATAATAATCGTCGAGGTGGTGGTCATAACAAAAGGGAGAACAATATGGGTTCTCAAAATAATCCTTCAAAAGGCAAGGGCGATCACTGTCATCGTTGTGGCCTTAAAGGTCACTGGAAAAATGAATGTCGGGCACCTGAGCATTTTGTCAGGCTGTATCAAAATTCCTTTAAAAGGAAAGGGAATAAAGGTGGTGCCTCCTCTTATAATGCCCAAGTGGAGTCACATTTGACTCTCAAAGATGATGCTCAGGCAGGGTCTTCTCAAAAATACGATGAGAATGTTGAGGCGAATTTAGCATTGAAAGATTATGCCTCTGATGGGCTCGATGATATTACTCATCTAGAAGCTGAGGACTTCTTTGGGGATCGCAACTGAAGATTGATAATTGAACTGGGAAATGAATAATGTTTTTTTTAATGTATTTTTAATGTCTTCATTAAAGTTTATGTACTTAAGATTTTTTTGTTAAGTTTCGTACTTCTTATTATGTATTTTATTTTTTATGAAGATAAATAAATTTTTCCAGTCTTCAGTTGGATCTAATATGAGTAATGGAGATATGTGCCTTCTGGACAGTTGCCACAACTCATACGATACTAAGAGAAAAGAAATATTTCTCTCATTTGGTAATAAAAAAGGCATATGCTAATACAATATCCGGTAGTACAAAATTGATTGAGGGTTCTGGAAGAGCGGCCTTATTACTACCTGGAGGAACATTATTGGTAATTGATAATGCATTGTATTGTAGTAAGTCTCAAAGAAACTTGTTAAGTTTCAAGGCTATTCGCCAAAATGGCTATCATGTTGAGACTGCGAATGAAGAAAATGTTGAATACCTTTATATTACTACAATAAATACAGAGAAGAAAACTGTGCATGAAAAATTGTCTGCACTTTCTTCTGAGTTGTACCATACAAATATTGGTACAGTTGAATCACATGCCGTGGTAAACAAAAGGTTTACTAGTTCTAATGATTTTATCATTTGGCATGACCGATTGGGCCATCCCAATTATAATATGATGCGCAGAATAATTGAAAATTCACATGCGCATACTTTGAAGAACCAAAATGTTCTTCAATCAAAGGAATTCTCTTGTGCTGCTTGTTCACAAGGAAAGTTGATTATCAAACCAACAGTGGCTAAGGTTGGGATGGAATCCCCTGCATTTCTGGAACGGATACAGGGTGAT
>NW_006239005.1:1542532-1557509 GCF_000226075.1 Solanum tuberosum | reverse complement strand
AATTTTTCATCAGGGGGAGTAAAATACGCGTTGCACTCTTTTTCCCTTAGCCAAGGTTTTGTCCCATTGGGTTTTCCTGGTAAGGTTTTTAATGAGGCAACACTCAAAGCGTATTACAAGATGTGTGTACTCTTTTTCCTTCACTAGGCTTTTTCCCATTGGATTTTTCTTAGTAAGATTTTAACGAGACACATTATCTATAAACATCCAAGGGGGAGTGTTACAAATCCACTTAATTATGTGGATGTTTCTCTTAATCTATCCTAACGTAATGTATCCATTTATTATATTAATTAAATATTATAGTAACGTATTGTCAAATCTTGTAAAAGGATGGTTTAAACATCCTATAAAAGGTAGTCTTCACCCTTAGAAAATACACACTTGAAGAGATTTATATTTTCCATCACCACTTATCTTCCTATATTGTTTAGTATTCTTATATTTTCCTCTTGTTTTACAACATTGAATCTATTGTATAGAAAGTGTCAAGTTTTTTTATATATATTTTCTTTTTATAGATCATCTTCCATATATATATTATAACAAACTCCATCAATATACAAGAGTGGGAGGACTTCTAGATGAGTTCTCAAAAATATATGACAATGAGAAGTCTATACAAAATAGCTAATGGAAAAAATTTAAAGATTAAATTCGTCAAATAAAAATATTAGATTTGCCTCTTTATAATTATAATAATATACTTATCATCTTAAAATTCTAAATTTATCATTATTGTTAAAACAAAAATGTTATAAGATATTTGATTTGTCAATTTAATCGTTCAATGAAGTGTTACAAAGAAAAATTCTCCTCTGAAACTTCATCACAAGTCATAAGTCAAAAAGGAAGTCATAATACATGCATGTGGTTGTTGAGATCGAAGTGCGACAACGTCAACAACTAAATAGGTTATAATTCCCTCACCGAATCAGAGGTGTATCCAGAATTTTAAGATGATGAATGTACTATTACGAAAAGGTGGATCTAAGATATAAATTTGATCGATATAGTATTTAGGTTCTTATCACTGAAAGTCATTAAAATTTTAATATTATAGGTCCAAAATTATTTTTTATCTATCCAAACACTTAGAGAGATGTTACCCAATTTTAGAAAGGAAAATAAAACAAAATAAATAAAAGATTCAAATTTCTAGCCGCACTTAGAAAGGTGCACCCAATTATCATTGCACGACATTATATGCTGCATCTATGCTTAAATATTTTTAAAAAAACATAACACTACTATATATATGATTTCAGGAGGGGAGCATGAGTTCACGTGAACGTGGTGACCCGCTCCTGGATAGAGGATACGCCTCTGCAGTGAATTATTATGTAGTTTTTTCGTTTTGGTAATTTGAGTTGATATGATACATATTCAGAATTTGAAATTTATAAGTTTTACGTTAATCTTAAATTAATATTATAATAATAACAACTTAATTTACAATCATGACGGTGCTAAATTAGTACAAGAAAAAAATATTCTTTAAAACTAAATATTTTTTATATATAGAATAATAATTTTATTATTAATTACCACATAAACAATCCATATTAAGTATCCACATAACTAGTAAGTGAACCAGACAAACCATATAAGTTCTCCCTTTTACTACAAGTCAGCTAGTTAGATATTGGTAGTTGGTTATCGACAAAATTTGATGACAACTTACACAATATTATACACTTAATTAACTTTTATATAATAAAGGAATTAATGTAACTTAAATCCAAGCTAAAAACAGCTCATTACTGATGCTAATAACCTACTTAGTGTAGTTATAGGAAATTAATTAGCTATTATATAGGACAATATATTGTTAAAGCCATCAGACTTAATTAATTAGACGGCGCATAGGCCCTAGGGGACCAACTATATGGGATCCGGCTCTCCTCCATTACCCCTTCCCTCCATTTCGTCAAGTGCACGTCTAGATGAGAGACATGCGTTTTATTTAAAATTTAAAGGTCAAGATTATATTATATTAACAAATATCATAACCATAGTTAAGTCAACTAATTTTAGAAAACTACTCTTTAAATTTAGTAAAAATTATAATATATTTCAAGAAAAAATTGATATTTATCTTAAATTTTTACAAATTGATATTTATTAATATCATTAATTTTATCTTATATTTTTATATTTAAGATGAAATTAATGATATTAATAAATATCAAATTTTGTATGAAATATATGGTAAAGCACGGTAACGTTGGTCATATCATTGCCCACCAATAGGTAAAATCCAATTCTTACTAGAATCTGCCCAACGAATTAAAAGAAAAATAAATAGAAAAGAGAAGGTAAAGAAGAAACTACAATGTGTCCGAGTAATTAAAATTCTTCTTCGTAATTTATATCCTGAGAGGAAAATAAATACGGAAATAGCAAAATTTGATTTTCAAAGCTATTAATTAATATGATTAGAAGATTTTTATATTTTTACATTAAAATATAAAAATATAAGATGAAATTAATGATATTAATAAATATCAAATTTCATATGGAATATATTGTAATTCTTACCAAATTTGGAAAATAGTTTTCTAAAATTAGTTGACTTATGGTTGTGACATTTGTTAATTAATAAAATCTTAACCTTTAAATTTTAAATAAGACAATGTCTCTCATCTAGACGTGCACTTGATGAAATGGAGGGAAGGGGTAATGGAGGAGTGGGGAGCCGGATTCAACTATATGAGTTCCTATTATAATGGTAGCATTATATTTAGTTCATATATCACTCTTTCTTTTTATATATGTCAGTTCTTACTAAAAATAGATGATGCATAAATGACATTATTCTTCTTATTTTACTTTTGAGAGTTATTAGCCTTGAAAGTATGAACTTGATCAATATAGGAAAACTAAATGATTAATTCACGTTCATCGGTCAATTTAATTAATCAAAATAAATTAATTTATGTTCATTTATTGATAATTTGACTTCAAGAGAATACTAAATAAGGGTACAATGGTAAATTTACATAATTTTTTAAGGGACGTGGAATCTAAAATGGTGAGATATAAATAGGAACGGAGGGAGTAATTTATTTTCAATTTCATCATTTATTATTTAGATAAGTGAATTAGTTACATTATCAAGATTCAAGACATCATATTAAATATGTATCATTTAATTATATATAAAACATGAGTACTATATTATTGATGTATTTGATTTTTTTCAAGATATAACATGTCTTATATATATGCTTTCTAATTGAGTTAATATAATATATAATGAAAATAATTAAACGGTCGTTTGTAAAAGTTTGAACTCTAATTTCTAATTAAAATAAAAAGTTATGCTTGAACTCTTAATTAAAATAAAAAGTTAAGACATGCTTCTTGTCTTGACATAATAGTTATCCTATTTTGTCAAAAAGAGGGACAAAGAATATAATATATTACGCACGCCCTGTTACCCTTTAATTTATATCATACAATAGAATTAATAGAAAAAACAAGAAAGTAAAAAAGTAATATACTTCCCTTTGTTGAGAAGCTAGTTTAAGAACTCACCTTTTGACATTTCCAAAGTTTGAAAAATGATGATAATTTTTGCATGGAAACGTGCATGAATGTTGATCTTTGTTTGAAACATAGTGAATATAGACTATATTTTAGTGCAAAAAGATGAGACTATAGTGAGAATGAGTAAAGTAAGCCTTTGTTACCATTGAAAATATTGTAGGGGTGGTGTTGAGATCCTTTTGATTAATATTTAATTAAGAGATTTTGAATTAAGGATATTTAAATATAAATGTATATTTGAATGATTAAAATATTGTTATTAAATTTGAACATTGAATTGTTAAATTATTTGCTTTTTTAATACTTAAATAGGTATAATTTATTTATATATATAATAAAATTATTATTTGTAAAAAAAGGAAAGACATATTTATGTTCGCTAATGATGATGAAGATGGTTTGTAGTGGTGGTGATAGTGATAATTGTAATGATGAATATAGTTAATGTTGTAGTGACTGAAGCGATAGTAATGGTTGATATGTGATGGTGGAGTTAGTAGTTGACAGTATTAGCGATTAATTAAGAATGTCTGTTGGTTGAACGAATAAGGTGTTTATGATTGTCAATGGTATGCAAGCTATTTTGATGGTGAAGGTGATTGGTAGTAGGAATTGGTGTCGTAATGACGACAATGAACATAATTACAATGATGGAATGGTGAATATAATATATAACGACTAACATTAATAGTGGTTGGAAGCATTGGTGGTTGTCACCGGTGATTGTGATAATAGAGATGTTTGACAGACATGATTGGTAGTTGGGGACGGTGATGGTGGTTGAAAGTGATGGTTATATTGTGATAGTGATGGTGATCAATGATTATAGACAAAGTGGTGAGGAAAATTATTCGCACAAAATATCTTCTTTTTAAAAAAAAGATGTTAATGACTAATAAGTTCTAAGAGATCTATTCAAATCAAATATGTGCTTAAATTTTAATATTACACTTAATAATTTAAATCTAAATTGTTCAAAAATTCAGATTTCCACTAAATACAAATAAACAAAGACTTAGATTTGGAGTCGAGAAAGTAAAAGATTTCTTACCAAACGTATTAAATCTCTCATAATTAATTTTCTTGTTACGAATTAGAATTAATCGACTAATATCTTTTGAATATCAAATGATTTTAAAGAAAAGGTAAACTTATCTCTAGCTTAGTTCAACTAGGACATATTCATTCTTATCATATCGTATCGTATCGTAGTTATCAATTCATAAATCTTGATAAAATTGACAAGATAGAACAAATGTGAAAACAATGAACATAGTGTAGAAGTGAGTAGTCATGAAATTCGGCTTAGTTGAAGACTGTTCTAACTCCAATAGAATAAAACAAACACACACGTACTAACATGAATCCATGACTTCCCCTTTTTCTTTTCTTCCTCTTTACTACAGCATGCATAGTGGGGCCTTCATCTTGTCTTCTTTTTAACTTTTACTCTACTAATGGGGAGATGGAAGAACAAATTAAAAGGGAAGAGGTGGCATGTGACATGACATTTATCGCATTTAAATATTAGGTTATGTGAGATTTTATTAGTTACTATACTATGGTATATTAATAATATATAAAAGAAAATAGAGATAATAATATTTTGGTGCACTCCATATTTTAAAAAAAATATAATTTAGCTAAAGTTTTTAATAATTATCTAAATTGATTCAATTTTATGACAACTTTAAGTTGTAGGGCTTAGTACTATTAGCTTTATTAGAGGGTGTTTGAATTGACTTAAAAGTTGATCAAATCTATTTTTAAGTCAGTTTTTAACTTCTGGAAGTGTTTGACAAATATGAAAAATAATTTAAAATAAGGCAAAAATGACTTAAAATAAGTTGGGAAGTGTTTGGCAAGGTAAAAAATGACTTAAAATAAGTTTAAAATGACTTAAAATAATTCAAAAACCAAATGTAGGTCTCCCCCCACTTTTTATTTTTTGACTTAAAAGTCATTTCAGTTTTACTTTTTATTTTTGACTTAAAAACTACTTTTTTTAAGTCAATCCAAACGGGCTCTTACTCTCATGTTCTATTTTATGTGCCACTATTTGACTTGACACAATGTTTAAGAAAAAAAAGACTTTTGAAACATGTGTTATAAATAATCCTTAGATATTTATGAAGAAATTGTTGCCGGAAAATGATGGGTTATTGTGGGGAAAAAATCATCAGTTAATTGGTAAAGTATATAATAGTATTAATGTATTTGTGCTGATTTATTTTTCAAGTATTTGTTAAATGAGTTATTTTTTTTATATAATATTTATTAATATGAAGAAATTTATATATAGAAGGATAAAAATGTCAAATTTAAATTAATTTATATTTAATTTAAATAGATTTAAAGAATGGTTACAAGAAAATGAAAATAAGGGAGGTAGACGTAATATTGTAAACCACAGGGGAGGTGAGTGTTATAGAGCGAAACCTGGAGGGAGGTCTCTGAAATTATCCTTTTTTAAAAAAAAAAATTAGTAGTTCTATGACAAGTTTTTATATTTTTTTGTGTGTGTATATATATATATGAAAGTTTTGTGTATTGTTGTATAATAGACGTATAATATCATATACCGAATTGTATTTTGGGCTAAAGACTTATAATAGAGGAAATTTATAAAGTTAACACTAGAGACACAATCAGACTCCTTAGTTAATGTTTATCTAATTACGATTCTTAGCTACATGCAAAAAGGAACAGAGAGACGAGCGAGATTGGTAGAGAGGAGAGAGAGGCGAACAAGATATAGGAGAAGGAGGAGAGAGGCAAGAGAAATACAGTTGATTTGTATATATGATCGATAATTGTATCACAAATATAATTGATTTTGTAAAAAATAAAACTAGCTACTAGAAAGAGTGAGAGGCGAACAAGATTGGGAGAGGGAGGAGAGAGGTAAGTGAGATCTGAGAGAAAGAGGCGACAAAAATACAATTGATATGTATATCTGAAATATAATTGTATATTTGATCAATAATTGTATCACGAATACAATTGATTTATATCAATGAATACAATTGAGTCAAAGACTATTGTATTCAATTCGTTGATGCAAATCAACTGTATCAAGTGTGTGTGTGTGTATATATATATATATATATAACGAATATAATTTGTATCTAAATGCAATTTGTATCAATGATACAATTGTATCAACAAATATAATTGTACCATTATTGTAATTTGTAACAAATTGTGTTTGTATTCATGTATTGCCTTGTGTATTGTATTTATGTGTTACCATGTGTGATTGTGTTATCATTTGTATTTGTATCATCGATGGTTATCATCTGTATTGTATCATTGACTATTACTATTTGTATTTGTATCATAAACTATTATCATTTGTATTGCAAAGAGAGGGGGGAGTAAGAGGCAAGAGAGAGAGGATAGACAGAGAGAGGAGAGAGAAGCAAGGTATGGAGAGAAGAAAAAATATTGATATAAGACCCTTACTATAACTACAAATAGTAATTCATTTATGAGATAAGTTTTGAAAACACATCTAAACTATACCTCTTTTTTTGAGTTTCATACCTAAACTATTGAGAGTGTGGGTTTCATACCTAAACTATTACTTATTAGTTTGAAAAACACACATCTCTCTTTTATATCACTCTCATCATAGTGTGTGCAATACACTCTCTCTTTTATTTTAAAAAATTGTCACATCACACTCCACATGGACAAAACATTTCACTTTGACAAAAAATTAAATAAATTATTTGTATTATGTGTTAATACACTCTCTCTTAAATAAATTAAATAAAAGAGAGAGTGCATTACACACACCACGGAGGTGTGTTTCTCAAACTAAAAAGTGATAGTTTAGGTATGAAACTCACACTCGCAATAGTTTAGGTATGAAACTAAAAAATGGAATAGTTTAGGTGTGTTTTTTACACTTATCTCTTCATTGATACTATAATTGTGTGTAATAAATATATACATTTCACATATTTGCCTTTTTAATAAAAAATTTCTTTATAATATAAGTTTTGGGATATATTTCTACAAGGTAAGTTAGCTTATTGTATAATATAAGTAGAGAACTATCAAAAGTGAAGTCTTGAAGTCAAACCTTTATAAAGTTAAAAATTCAAAAAATATAAACTTCAATTTCAAAATCTAATGACATGAATACAAAGCTTCTAGAATAACTTGAACATGATTCAAAATACTACAAATTGCCTGAAAGATAACATGAATAAAGTAAAGATAGATAAGTCTGAATATTGTGAAACAACCAAGAAACTCTTCATATATACATGACAATCATTACACTTATTATAAAGATATCAAATGTAATTGAAAATATAAAGTTAAACATAGACTCAACTTTTTAAAGGATAAGGTATCGGATAACTAACTATTGGAGTAGAGTATAATGTTTGGGGTATTGCGAGTATAGACGTGTGTGCCACATGTGGAGTAACACATTACACATACTAGGATAATTTATAGTATAAATTTTAGGAATTACATAGTTTTAATATGAAATTACAATCTATTCCTATTTAGTTTGTAATTACATTAATTCCTGAAAAAGTAAAACAAACCGGATACATAATATGTAACTCGGATATATTAAAAACTAGCTCGGATACATTATAAAATAAACCGGATACATAATATGTAGCTCGGATACATTAAAAACTAGCTCGGATATATTATAAAATAATTTAGAATTAGGAGAGAAATAAGGGATTTTAAAGGTTTTTAGAAAATAGAAGGGAATATTAGAAATAAGGGAAACATAAGATGTGTATTTCAATAATTTTTCCTAATTTATATAGAAGGAAATAATTGACACATAATAAATCATGACAAATATAAATATTTTAGCCACATAACTATTACATTGAGAAAAAGATTGTCCAACCAAGTGGAGCTAAACATATTAAATAGGTCCTATCATTTAATTAAAGGTCATATAATAAAATCACTTTTACTTTTTTTTTAAACATATATATGAATGAATATCTTAAGGTATATATAAATAATAACAATTATATAATTAATCATGAATATTAGCACTAAGCTAAACAATTGATTTTTTACTTTATCCCATACAACGAATCGGACACCTAAAATGAACTTGGGGCCCCGACTACAACTATAGTATTAGCTTAAAATTCATTATAGAAACACATAAATTTCAATCTTGAATCAGTTTTCTGTAATGATTCAATACATAAATATTTTGTTAATTCAATTGTATCGTACTTCGATCAATAGAAGACATGTATTGTTTGAAATATACATTCAACACGAATCACGTGTATTTTTGCTCAGATACACTAAAATAGGAAAAGAGGCGAGCGAGATTTTGTTATGTATCCCAGATACATGCGAATCACACTAGATACATATTGTATGTATCTAGTGTGATTCGCATGTATTTGGTATACCAAATACATAGGAGAGTGGTGAACGAGATGGGAGAGAGCGAACGAGATTTGGTATGTATCCTAAATATATGTGAATTCACGTGAATACAATGTATCTAGAACAAATTTGACCTCATGTATCCTGAGATATATGTATCTAGATATATTTAAACGTATGTGAACACATCAAAATCTGGTTATGTAATAAAACTAAAGTGTATCTAATAAATTAAATTCTAAAATAGTGAAATTTACGTAAGTTTTTGATAAATACAACCCTCTAGTTCACTTGCATATCCTATTTTTAATCATTACTACCATATAAGTTATACTCTCATTAAAAATATCCTCTTCTCCATACACTATTCACGAACCGCCCCACCTAAAGTTTTGTTAAAGAAGAAGGAACTAGGAAGTGTGGCGTTTCAATAATAATATAACATTTGAATGAAATTTCTTTCTAGACATGATCACAACACGTATATCCATTTTTTTTCTCTATTGCAATGATTCATACCCAATGAGTGCTAAATTTGGAGCATTTCCAATAATTAGCTAGGCCATCATATTTTCCTTATTATTCTTTCTACATTTGTTGCCTTATTATTCCCTCTACATTTGTTGTTGGGCTTTACCCTTTTGGCAACTACATCTATTAATATATATTTATGGAAAAACTACCTACCATATATATTATTATTGTCTGTACCTTCAAAATATTATATATCTTATCATACTAATTAAGAGTTTCCTACATATCTTACACTTAGATACATATATTTTTGCTACCATATACATAAAAATAGGGAGAGAGGAGAGCAAAAGATTATGGAGGGAGGCGAGCGGGATTCATATGTATCCCAAAGACATGCGAATCACACACACTAAATACATGTATCTATATGTATCTGGAGTGATTCACATATATTTGGAATATCAGATACATGAGAGTGGTGAGCTAGATGAGAGAGAGGCGAGCGAGATTGTTATGTATCCTAGATATATGCGAATCCATTTGGATACAATGTATCTAGAACAAATTACACCTAAATTTGACCGCATATATCAAAGATGCATATATCCAAGATATATCTTGAGGCACCAAAATCTGGTAAGATACATAATATTACAAACTATAGAGTGTATCTAAGTAATTAGCTCATGAACTAATGAAATTTATATAGGTAAATTCCCCATTTTACGCTAATAATATCATCATCTACTACTCTTTGTGTTTCTAATAAACGCAAATCATTGCACACGTGATTAAGAAAAGAAAACAAATCAAACAGATAATAATAAGTATGTTTTTAATTTCTCTTATTTTAACTAGGCTGAATATATTAGCAGATTTCTTTAATTATTTCTAAATGAATTATGACATATTTCAATTGAACACTTAAAGATATGACAAATCATTTTTATTAACCACATCTGATTCATAATTTTAAAAAGTTTATATATATTTTCAAACACTCATTGTAGAAATATTAAATGTGTATAAGTAAAGAAGATGAGATATTTCAAATAATTATATATATCTTTTCATGGACACTTGAGAACGTACACACGGAATTAACTATTAATTAATGTTTAGTTATTTTAATCATAAATTTGAAAGTAATTAATAAGGGTAAAAATGAAAAGTTATGCCTAATTTATATCTTAATCTTCTTTTCTTAAAAGGTGTGAAACACCTCAATAATTCAATTAATTTGAAATGGAGGGAGTAATCAACATGAAACTATTATTATTATTATTAATTAAAGGTGATGAATAAAATTAGTGTTTGTTAATGATTTCACACTGTTTATCATTTATATAGATTTACAAACAATACTGTGATTATTAGTAATTATGAGATGTTAAAATTTAAAAAAATTAATACTTGAAATAAATTTAATTTGGAATAATGGAAAGTCGGAGCGTGGTTGATTTTAAATGTAATACTAATAAACTCAAACCTCAAAAATCAATCATTATTTCGGCCGCACAATTTCTAAAATGTCAAACTTTACTGCATTACTTCTAATTTTAACAATGAAATTTAAACACAAACTCCATGATAATTATTTGTTATTGTCGATCTTTTTTATTATTCTTAAATTATTCTCCTAAAGAATATAAAGTAATTAAGTATTTTATTAAAAAGAAAGATAAATATGAAAAAAAAATGTCCAAACAATTCTCTTGATTTTTTTTTTTTTAAAAAAGAACCCACTTATTTTAAATTATAAAAACAGTATGAACAATTCATTTATGATAAACTAAGAAAAGTAATATTTAAAGAAAAGTTTAAAAATTTTGTAGTACGCTAACAAAAGAAGAACATGATCTCCAAGTTTTTTACTTTTCACAAATCTTAGAAATATCTCCCACGATAACATATTATCATTTATATTAAAAAATCAATTGTACTTGTAATATCTGTCAAAATAAACAATATTTAAGATCAGAAATTTATATTACACCAAATATGCTTTCTTTAGTGAATTTTTTCGACTAACTCTCTTATTATAATTAATTAATTAATATTATAATTGTTTTTGCGATTACAATTCTTTTTATGTGATCAAAGTTATAACATGAGCAAGTAGATAAAATTTGGACAGCCACTTATCTATTACGATTAACTATACTACTACTTTTTCTCTTTTGATTACAAAATTAGTAAAAGTTGAGTTATAATACAAAAATAGAAAATGACACAAATTTTAAGTATAGCATATAGTGTTGAAGGAAGATAAATAGAAAATTTCAGATCAAGTTTTTGAAATTAAAGATGTTACGATCCAAAATACAAGTCGTGAAGGCACTTATACTTAAATCAATAAGCAAACTCTAAGTATTCATCACCTCACCTATATGGTACTCCCTTATTCCAACCCTTCATATGATGTTGATACAATAGTCAAGAAAATTATTACATTATTGAGGGATAAGTTAAAAAAAATTCGATTATTTACAAGGACATTCCTCAATCGGCGACATCCCGATTGAGGATATTATGAAATTATTAGAACACTCAAAACGATTGAGGTCGCCTCTACACACTTGATCATGGAAAAAATTTCAACGTTAAATTAACTAGTAAGTAACCCAAGTGTCCAATATACTTCAATCCCCTCATAACTCATTCAAGCCATCAGTCTGTGACCTAAGTCACACTCCAAACCTATAGGAACTATCAAAAACTAAGTTCGAGATCGTTTACCTTAATTATTGACTTTGATCAATTTTTTATTTTTAAATTTCTAGCTCTTTTTATTTTCTTATCCGATATATATATATATATATATCCAATTGCCTCAAAAACCATGTCACTATCCTCACAAGTCATATATTAATTACATGTTAAATCTACGAGAATGATCATTTAGGAAAAATAAATTTTAATACTTAAAACGATTGGATAAGTTGTTACAAAATAATAATTACTACTCTTATAATGAAATGTTAAATTTTGTCATTGGTAGTCTAATTAGAGAGAAAGGATTATTTATTTCAATTTATACCTATTTAAAAGAAAAGTGTGAGAAAAAATAATAATTTTAGTGGAGTAAAATAAATAAAGTAACAAAGTAATTTAGTAAAATTAAGAAGTATATGTATATGGTATATAAGAGCACATATGATATATAAGTATTATACATAATATACGCAGGGAATATATAGTGTATCTTAGGTTTAATTGTCAAATTAGCAAAAGTTAGTGCAAGAAGTATATCATAGTTTGGGCTTTCCGAAATAATATGTAAAGAATAGGAAACTTACCTAAATATATCATATTTAGAAAATATCATTTATAGCTATATATATATAATTCACTTTTAATATAAAGTGAAGATTTTCTACTAAAACAAGCCTCATTCATTTTAAGATACTTATAATACATCTATATTGCATGCGAAAATTATTTTTATACATAGTATAATCAGTGGTGGAGCCAGAATTTTCAATATATGGAGGTTCAACATTTGAAGAACTAGACACACGAAGTAGCCGAAGGGGGTTCGACATCTACTATATATACCTAAAAAAAATATTTTAATCATGTATAAATAATATAATTTTCCGCCGAAGGGGGTCCGGATGAACCACTAGCAATAAAGTAGCTCCTCCACTGAGTATATACATCTATATTACATGCATAGTTTAGTATAATACATTTATAATACATATATATTGCATATATAATTCACTTTTAATACATAATATAATTGTTATAGATGGTAAATATTTTTTTAATATGCTATATCAAGATAATAATTAAAAATATGTTTAAAGCAACAAATATTTTATTAAAAAACCCTCAAAAAGATAATTATCCCACGTGTATACCTCATTTCTTGATTTCGGCTTTAAAACAAAATTAGTCAGGCAAACTACATTTGGGCCAATTAACGGATTTAATGTTTGGGCCCAACAAACCAGTTGTTGAAGGAAAAATCACACCACATCAACATTTAAAATCCTATCTTACCATACATAAAAGATACTAGGGAAAATTTCATATATGGCAAATAGATTTTATGAAATAATGCTTTATAGGTATAGTTTACACAATTACATTCCATGGGTATAGTTTAGTTTGGGATAGTGTATTAAAAGTGACAAAGTAGTTTGTTAATTAGGTAGGAGTCCTCCAAGTTTTAAATATTAGGTAGAAGTGACAAATATATAATTAATATTAATGAAATTAAAAAATCTTTCCTCAACAGCCCCAAACTTTTAACTTTTACACTTTTACCCTTTATTTTTTACCTCAAAATACCTAAAATTTCACTAAAATATATGAGAAGAAAAAAGGCGGTACTTTTTTCTCACTTGCAGCGTCTTCAACAACGAGCCTGAAGGACAACTACCAAGTCTTCAACGAGGCTGAAGTATGCTTCTCAATTCCCTTCTTCTTCTTTTTCTTCATCCTCATCATTCTTAATTTGTAAGCATATATGTGGTTTATGAGAAGATCTATCAAGAAAATTTTGTGAAAATGGATACCAAATTTTTTTGAACTTTTTGCATTGCATTGGTTCCGTTTGATCTTGAAATTAACTCAAAAGAGAATTATTGATAAGTATAAAAATTACTTTGTGTCCATTCTTCAGCTAGGTTTATTAAATCTAATTTGATTATTTCAGCCAACAACTTTCGTAGTTGTCTGGACAACTGCTGAAGTTGTTTGTAGAAATAAATAAACATCTCTGTCAGATATAGAAATTGTCTAACAACAGTCTGTAGCTATCGGACGATTATAGAAGTTGTCCCAACAACTACTGCAGTTGTTTGACAGTTGTGTTCAGTTGTTGGTCAACAGATTAGTTTTTAGGACAAGTAATATAATTGTGGGCAAAGTATTAATTGTTGAAATAAATAATTGAAGAATTATAGCAGTCTCCAAAGCTACTAAACTTTTATGCCAATTGTTGATAGTTGTGAGGTAACTAAATAGATGTAAAACAAGTAATCAATGTTCTTTTGCAATTTTGCAGTTCTTTGATGAATGTCTTACTTGTGATGTCTCCAGGTATTGTTTCCCTCTATGGAAGACCATATAATAATAGGAGTTGATTTACATGGTGAATGGGTGGAGAATCCTACTCGTTATACTTGGCGTTCGAAGGGCCGAGAGACAGTACCGATAAAGATAAGCGAGAATGTTACGTACGATGAATTGGTTGACATCATTGTTTCTAGGTTTGAATTAGATTGTGATAAAAATGATCTCTCTATTAGTTACATGCTTGGCTTTATTGAAAAGCAAAAAGGAGCTCCTTAGAGAGAGTAATACCTCCACCTGAAAAGAAAACTAAACTGGGAAGGAAGCGGCTGAAACGAGTACCTACTATAGGAGAAGTGGTTTCAAAGAAAAGAAATAAATGCTCTCTATGTAAAAGATTTGGCCACAAAAAAACTTCATGTCCTACGAGATCGAATGAAGTTGCAGGAACAAGTAATGGTGTAGTTTCATGAGTTATTATCGTATGCATAACATGTATTTACAGATGCTATGATTAGTTCAAACA
>NW_006239005.1:1502303-1541150 GCF_000226075.1 Solanum tuberosum | reverse complement strand
TCCGATTGTTCACTTTCACTTTCTTCACTTTGTTCCTCTCTACTTGATTCATCTCCATGACTCTCACCATCTTTTTTCTCTTCACTTGAATTTTCGTTGCTATTTTCATCACTTTTTTCTTCACCTGATAGGTCACTGTTATTCTTACTATTTTTTTCCATTTCACTAGATTGATCGTCGCTACTTTGATCACTTTTTTCTTCTCCAGATGGTTGTCCACCGATACTTTGAAGTGTTGTGGTACCTCTTTTTCTAGCAGCAGTTAAGCTCTCAGCATTTTCTTTAGCATTTGGATTGGATGAAGATGTTCCAGTTCTCTTCCTCTTATATTGAAGCATTATAACTACACTAAAATAGTTAAAAGTTAGTAAATAGTAAGAAATTAACTGAATAGGATCAACAGAAAAGGAGCAATAGTGGTACATTATAGATCAATAATTAAATTATTTGTCCTACAACTAATCAGTTGACCAACAATTAAACACAATTGTCTAACAACTGCAGTAGTTGTTGGGACAACTTCTGAATCGTCGGACAACTACAGGAAGTTGTTGGACAATTTCTGTATTAACAAAAATATAGTTATTTCTATAAACAACTTCAGTAGTTGTCCAAACAACTACTTAAGTTGTTGGCTGAAACAACTAAATTGAATTCACTAAACCCAGCTGAAGAATGGACAAAATATTTTTTATACTTATCAAAAATGCTCTTTTGAGTTAATTTCAAGTTCAAACGGAATAAATATAATGTAAAAAAATAAAAAAAATATAATAGCAAGATGATGATGATTTTCTTCTTTATTAAACCCTAATCTTATCCTTTGAAATAGAAAAGAGAAGAAAATTTACCTTGTATTAGAAGCTACTGATTGAAAAGAAAAACACAACAAACTCAAAGAAGATTTGATGATTTTGAAGATGAATAAGAAATTTTTTTTTTGAAAAAAAAAAGTCCCGTTCTTGGATTCCAACGTTCCCCTGTAACTTCAAGTTTTAAAAAGAAAATTGAATAAGTTAAAAGGTTTTTCCATTCTTAATATGCTTCACAATTTAAAATAAAGTCTCATAAGTTTTAAAAATACTAATTTGATCCAATATATTAATTAAGAGTTAAATTAAATTGAGGAAGAGATGAAGAGGCCCCACTTGCCCTTTTTTTTTAATTGGAGACTTGTGAGGCATTCTTACCTCATTTTTCCGTTTAGTTTGCTATGAAGCTTTAAATATGTATAAAAAAAAATTTTGTTTTAAATTTATACAATATTTTATTTTTTTAATGAATGAAACATGAGCGCTAAATACGGTAACAGTAAATTTACTAATCCCATGATTTAAGCTAAACGCCAAATCAAATATTTTCCCAAAAATGAGTTCTATAGCGATACAAAGATGATACCAACTTGTTTCCTCATATGATTGAAGCATTGGATTAATCAATTTTTTTGTATAATCAATGACATGTAAAGTTTCTTTGAAGAAAACTTCATGTTTTGAACTGCAAGAGAGTATACAATTGATTTGTATAGCATAAATATTGAAATTTTGAAACGATTTTTTATGTTGTGTTGATTGTAATGGTTTATAAAAAGGAATTTTCTATTTTCCCTTGTTTATACAATATTAGATAAATCGTATATTAACAATTCGTTTCTAATTTTTTTTTCAAAAAATTGAATGACACGATTTGTATATATGAATTGATTATATTGTATATATGTGAGAAATCGTGTAAAATTCTTATACAATGTATATGTGTAATTAATTGTATAAAATTCATATGTCAATTGTATATATGACAATCGTGCATGATTCGACGAAAAGGATGTGCTGTAATTTCTTACTATTTGGTGTAATCTTTTTGTATATATGTTTGTGTAAGGTTTGTATATTGTGTCATGTTCATACTTTTGTATATATGTATAACTACATTCTTTTATACAAAACTAAAAAATTGTATAAATAAACTATATTTGTATTTGTATTTTCTTTGTATATATCTATAAACTTTTATGTGTATGAGTACGTGTATACTTAAATATACAAATATACTTTGTCTCAAGCAATTTTGTATATACTACCTTAATATACAACTCAAACCGATTGAAAATGAAGGTGGATTGTCAACAACTTTGACATGCAAATGGCGTACCTCTCGGAATCCTCTTAGATGGAGAGGAATAATCCATTTTGTTTTTCAAAACTGATAATCTGACAAGTAAGAAAGATTTTTTTAAAAAAAATTATCAAAAAACTAACAAGCATAATACATATACAATTGTTGAAAAATGAAAAAAAGAAAGAGATTCACTCACAATTTTGGCGATTGTCTGCGAAAAGTGAAAACACAATTGGAGGGAGAAGATGGAATTCAAATTTTAAATTGAAAGTGGAAGAGTGATTTTACGAGAAAGATATGGAATGAGAATATGAGAGATAAATTTGATTTTGTATAAAATTATATACAAAAGCATATGAAGGGCTTTGTTGGTTCGGTATACAAAGAAGTGGTGGGTCCCATTAATTATAGCAAAAATCTGAAACTATATTTACTGACAGTAAATAAATTAAACTATACCCTTATTGACTAATAACCTAGGGATGTTTGCTAACTCATGTAATTTTTCCTACGTTTTACTATTTATCAAACATAATTTATATTACAAAATGTAATAGATAGGGCTAAAAATATATGCACGATTTTAATTTTTAGGCTTCACTCGCACTTGAGCAGAGATGTTTATGGGCATGAGATATCTCATGTTATTTGGCTCAAGTTTAGGGATATTTTTGGAACTTAATTCTCATCGGTCACCATTTCATCACTTTTCATATTTCAAAATTATTTGATCTCTTTCATACAAATGCACCAAACTCTCTCTCTCTACACATATCCAACAAAAACATCTACGCTTCATTTATTTAAAAATATTGTTCGATATACCCCGAGCACCTTTAGCGACCCCACAAGACTAGATCAATATGTATCTCTAGTCCCAAAGGGAATACAATCGCAATCCCAAAGATGTTACAAGCAACCTTTAGTCTGATTGCGATACAAGACACTTCTAGGCAACCCCAAAGGTGATAATCACATACTGTTACAGAATCAAACTCCCACTATGTATTACTTTCGGATAATTAGAAGAACTTAGTTTGTTGGAAAACTTTAAATAATTCATTCAAGATCGCAAGTAAATCACTAAACATAGATATCAATATAAAAAAATGAAAATAGAACTAATCTTTTTCTGTTGCAATAACGTGACTGAAGAAGACAGGATCTTCTAAACCTTGAAGAAGTGCTTTTTTAGTTGTTCTTTTCTGAGATGGAGGGAGAAGAGAAAAACAATGTTCTTCTAATTTAGGGACCATGTTTATTTAAAGATTCTGAGATGCATTTTTACGTTGAAAATCTATCTTTTCAATAAGTCATCATCAAACTTAAGAAAAGGTTCATGAGTTTTTTTAAGTTAACTAAAATAAACTTATATTAATAGATATTTACTTTTAAGGCTCAAAACTTTAATATTAATCATACACTTAACTTATTTAATGACAACATATCTATATATAAATATATTAATATGTGAGTGCACAAAATAGAAATTACTAACATAATTTGGTAAGATACATAATATTTTTATTTAAAAAATTATATCTTAACAGTGTCATATTACCTCGAAAAATTGCTAATGACCGTCAAAAGGATCTGAGAAGTTTTTTTTTTAAAATATGGAAGTTTGATCTAACATTTGACCATAGATTTTAGGAATAGTTTTAAAAAATATCTTCAAATATCTGTTTGGCCATGAGGTTTGATCAAATTTGATCTTCAAATATCATGAAGACCTAGATTTTTGTGATTTTCACTCACAAAAATTTATTTTTTCAAGTAAAATGCTTGTTTAAACACAATTTTAAATATAAAAAATCACAACTTCACACTCATTTTGTTGGGTTCGAAAGTGATCAGAGCGTCATGTGGAAACTTACAATTGCAAATCATATTATTGATAAATCAGATGACAAAAAATTACACTAAAAATCAAAATATTATTATATGAAATTTGACCGATTGACCTACATATTAAAAACTAATAGAAAAACATTAAAATTGTAGAGAGAAAATCTCTCCATAAACAAAAGTCCTTAAACGACTACATTGTGGATGTTATTGTGTTATGCTATGAGAAATATGGTCTTCAATTTATAGAGTTCCAAACCTTCCCTCCAAGGAAAGAATAAACCAAATATGGAAGAAAATTATATTTTCATTTCAGAAAAAGTTCAAACATTTATGGTAATACTTTGACTTTTCTTTTAAGGAAAAAATAAACTTTAAATAAGGTAAGAAAATCAGGACAAAACCCTAACAAATTTCCCCTTTTGGCTTGAATTTTCTGGTACAATAATCTTGACCATTTTTCTTCACACAATCTTGAAGTATCACTGCTGCAGCTTACCATGATTTAAGAATTTATATGGGTTGAAAATTGGAGCCTTGTGTTAAAAGTTATGAGCAGAGTTGAAAGTGTAACTCATGCGTTAAAAGTAATATACATGAGTTGAAAGTGAAGGTCGTGCGTTAAAAGTAATATGCATTAGTTGAAAGTGGAGCTCATGCATTAAAAGTAAGATGCATGAGTTAAAAGTGGAGCCCGAACATTAAAAGTTTGCAGGGATTGAAAGTTGGAGCCCATGGGTTAAAGTAAGGATGGGTTGAAAATTTATTTTGTTTTAAAGGATGGAGCAACAAGATATTGTTGAAAATATATTTGAAATTTTTCTCCACATGTAGTAGCACAAAAATCTTCAATATCATCACGTTGATTGCAAATTGATTTGAAACCACTTGACATGTCTTCAATCTTGTTCAATCATTGGATCATTGAACCATGTGTTCAAATCCCACTTGTTGGGTTTGAAAGTGATCAGAGCGTCATGCAGAAGCTTACAATTATAAATCATGATATTGATAAATGAGATGACAAACTTATACTAAAAATCAAAATATTGTTATATGAAACTTGACCGATTGACCTATACATATTAAAAACTAATAAAAAAAACATTAAAATTGTAGAGAGAAAATCTCTCCATAAATAAAAGTCTCTAAACGACTACATTGTGAATGCTATTGTATTATGCTATGAGAAAAAGAGTCTTCAAGTTATAGAGTTTCAAACCTTCCCTCTTAGGAAAGAATAAACCAAATATGAAAGAAAATTATATTTTTCTTTCTGAAAAAGTTCAAGCATTTATGACAATACTTTGACTTTTCTTTTAAGGAAAAAATAAATTTCAAATAAGATAAGAAAATCCAGGCAAAACCCGAACACATTTAGCCATAGATATCGCAAGAACTTTTTGGAAATAATTTTGACAAAATTTGTTTAGTCATAGAATTTGTTTAGTTTGAAAAAAAAAAAACATTGGAAAAAATTCCAAAACGTACAAAAAAGTGGTCTTTGGCCCAAAAATAATTGTTGAGTTCTTTTAAAAAAAAATTAAAATTACTCCAAACTTCTATATGTTATTTAAAAAATTCATCTATTTATGACTCCAATTAATTCTATTTATCATTTTTCCTCATTAATTGGACTCCTACTAGAACTTTTTCGTAAAATATGAAAAAATTATATTGAAGAATAACTAGTTACTATCGTTGTTATTATTTATTTATTTTTGCACCGATAGATCTTCGTAACTAATTGTTATTTGATGAATTGTAGTAGCTGATAATTGTTTCATTAGTAGTTTTCATTAAAGTAATTGTTGAACTTCAATTCAAATTTCACCAAAATCTAATTTTCCAAAAATATTTTAAATTTATGGTCAAATACTAATTTTAAAATTTTTCAAAATCTATAACCTAAGAGTCTAATAAAAGAAAAGGAAAATGGAGTGGAAGGGGTATTGTAGACTGCAAGTTGCGCTTGCCATTAAGGATCAAAATCTTTTGTTGAGAGGGTAGGTCTTCCAATAATTGACCAATATTCTTACCTAATTTAAATAATTCATGGGTCCTATGTATTTGGACTTCGGAGTAATCTTTTATTCTATCTACTCCATCATCAGAAGTTTAAGTTAAGGAGAAAATGTTAGTTGATAATTGAATAAGAAATAAGTTATTTATGTATTAGTTTTTGTATAATTTATATGATATTTGGTAGGTAGATAGAAAATAAATTAATAGATAAAATTAATATACCATTTGATTGATAATTTAAAAATTTACATAACTAATACATCATATTATGTATTAGTTTTTGTATAATTTATATGATATTTGGTAGGTAGATAGAAAATAAATTAATAGATAAAATTAATATACCATTTGATTGATAATTTAAAAATTTACATAACTAATACATCATATTATGTATTAGTTTTTGTATAATTTATATGATATTTGGTAGGTAGATAGAAAATAAATTAATAGATAAAATTAATATACCATTTGATTGATAATTTAAAAATTTACATAACTAATACATCATATTATGTATTAGTTTTTGTATAATTTATATGATATTTGGTAGGTAGATAGAAAATAAATTAATAGATAAAATTAATATACCATTTGATTGATAATTTAAAAATTTACATAACTAATACATCATATTATGTATTAGTTTTTGTATAATTTATATGATATTTGGTAGGTAGATAGAAAATAAATTAATAGATAAAATTAATATACCATTTGATTGATAATTTAAAAATTTACATAACTAATACATCATATTATGTATTAGTTTTTGTATAATTTATATGATATTTGGTAGGTAGATAGAAAATAAATTAATAGATAAAATTAATATACCATTTGATTGATAATTTAAAAATTTACATAACTAATACATCATATTATGTATTAGTTTTTGTATAATTTATATGATATTTGGTAGGTAGATAGAAAATAAATTAATAGATAAAATTAATATACCATTTGATTGATAATTTAAAAATTTACATAACTAATACATCATATTATGTATTAGTTTTTGTATAATTTATATGATATTTGGTAGGTAGATAGAAAATAAATTAATAGATAAAATTAATATACCATTTGATTGATAATTTAAAAATTTACATAACTAATACATCATATATGTATAAATTATGATATAATCTATGTATTATTTTGTGTAGGAAACAAAGTGGAATAACTAATACATAAATAGCTAATTCCTGCATAAAATAATACATAACTTCTCTCATAGCTAATTCATACATTATGAATGCATACATACTTCTAATTAGCTACCAAATGACTATGATGTGTATTATCTTATTGGGGGTAGATGTGGAATTACTAATATTAATTGTCATAACTAATACCAACATTATCAAGACTTGCATAATTTTAACCAACTACCCCTTACTGCCTTATCAAGTAGGCATTTCTACATGTAATATAAAATCATAATTTAAATTCAGCGGTTGGATATGCAATTGGGATCATAATTTCAAATTGCCCCCAAAACATGATTTGAAATTCTAATTTTTTTGAAACATAAAACTTGACTCATAAATTTAAATTCCCATCATTTGGATTATAAGAATAGGCTCATACTCGACGTAGATTATTCGCACCATGTGAAAGGACTATATCAAATAATAATAATTTGTTACGACTATTATAGACTAGTGATTCTTTATAAAATTATGTATACTTATAAAAATTTATAATCACAAATATTTATTTGTTAAAAAATATGAAGATATATAATTTATCAATACAGTGCCTTAGTCACATATTTTGTTATAAACTATACATTACTCATTTGATAAGATTGTATAATTTTTTTAAAACAATATATTTTGTAAAAAACATAATTCATAAATGTGTCATATAACTTGACCTCAATTCACATTTATATCCTCCAACTTTGAGTATAATATATAAATTTGCACAACAAATACTTAAATTTGTATAAAATCGAACAAGTAGATACATGAGTCCTATGTGTCATAATACATATAGGAGACCACTTAAAACACAAATTGCCATGTAGGATGCCATGTAGTACATTTGTATCTATTTATTTAATTTTATACAAATTTAAGTATTTACTTATGCGCACACAAAATTGGAGGACATAAATGTAAAATAAGACTAAATTAAAGAACAAATTTATATATTATGCCTTTTAAAACTCATGGGATTTTCATATTCATATAAAAAAGAACTTTAAAAAATCAAATTGGCCTTTCCAGATGAAGCACATTAGAGATGAAATCAAAATATGATTGTATATATGCATGTGCAAACTGACCCCAAAAATGAAAATGGTAGGCTCACCCATTTTTGGTTTTGTGCTATTTCCCTTTTTAGATTCAACAAAAAATTCATGTTTTAGCACCACATAAAGTGAAGCTGTGAGTATGGCTACTCAATCTCTTCTACAAGATGCTGCCTTTCATCAGGTTTACTTTCTCTCTTTTTACTTCAGAATTGATTTTTTTTATTCACACTCTGTAACTGGGCATTTGACTGTGAAATAAAAAAATATTCACTTTATTTGAAATTTCCATGCTTTTTGCAAAAATATATTTTAAAATTTAAATGTACTTTTTTAAATATAAACTAAAAAAATCACCTAACCTGACTAATTTATCTCAAATATATGTCATCCGTTAAATGTTTGGCTCATATATGCTATTGTTATTAAGAAAAAAGACTCAACCATGTTATTATTTTAACTTCGATTTTGCAAAATCATTTTTTACCCCAAACAACTTTTAACATTTTTCAATTAGAGTTTTTGGGTCAAATGTATTTTTTTGCTGCTTTTTCTTCCCTAAAAACACCAAGAACACCTAGTAAAAATATCAACAACTCCCAAATCACCTCAAAGAATTGAAGATTTTGAAAATTTGTGAGTTGTTGATCTTCTTCATGTGTTCTTGGTGTTTTTGAGGAAGAAAAAACAAAAAGATTACATTTGATCCAAAACTCCAATTGGAAAGTGTTAAAAGTTGTTTGAGTGTAAAAAATGGTTTTGCAAAATCGAAGTTAAAAAGAATGGCATGGATAAGCCTTTTTTTTAACAACAATGATATAGATGAGCAATATTTTAACGAGACATAAATGAGTATTTTTTAAAAGTTTAATGACATATTTGAGTCTTTTCCCAAAGAATAATATGTCACATAATATAGTACATTAGACTAGGGTAGGAGATTAATAGGGGTAGATTGTTGTCTTTCCTTTGTTCCTTTCTTTTTTGTAGATGTTACACTACTTTTTATATTTACTGTTATGTTTTTTTCATTGTTTTCTTCCTCTTTTGCTTGAGTTTGATGAACTAAGATGAGGATCTTTCGAAAACAACCTCTCTACTTCCACGAGATAGTAATAAGGTCTGCCTATATCCTATCCTCCCCAAACCCTACTTAGTGAGATTTAACTGAATATGTTGTTATTATAGATCCATATACTAGCTACTACAAATTGTTAAAAATATTTTTTCACTTTATTAGTAATTTCTGAAGTTTGAGTTGTTGGTGTGTTTGGTTATAGCTTTTGCAAATAATATTTGGTTGTTTGAATGCATTATTCCTAAGAAACATGAAATATGATTTAAATAAGATTATTTGTATTAAATTAAAAATATAGGATAAATTTGGAAGTGAAAGATATAGTGAGAGTGAAAAAAATGAAAACGAATTTTTGGATGTTCGAATTTTTCATGGCCAAATACAGTGTTCCGGGAAAAAGTGAAAAATTCTCATGGCCAAACAGATTCAACTTATAAGTTTTTTAATTCTATTAATGTATATGAAGAAAGTAAGAAGAACCTTCTCATTTATAGTTGAAACTATATGAATTTCTAAATTGACCTCCATTTGCTAAATCTGAGATTGCTATGAATATTCCTTCATTTTATTTTTATAAATACAATAATTCAATGACTTATATAGTTCAGTTCAGTTCCTCTTACACATTGCAAATTATTTGCACTACAATTATATTTGAAAATTATTCATATATATAATAATAGAAGTAGATACCTGATTTATGCATTGAACTATACCGTAAAATGGCCCCTGAACCAATATGGAACAAGGACCGGGGATAGGGGATTTTCAATACAAACTTTTTTGGAGAGGATGATAAAAGAAATAATGGTAAAAGATGGCCCTAGACTTTGGTAACGGCAGGGGTAGGAATGGAACACTTTTTTAACGGAAGGGAAAAATTGTTCTATTTCGCATAGTCGAGGGGCATTATTTATCCTTGTACACTTTTTTTATATGGAGTACAAATTAAGTTGGTATGTGTAAATACTCTGGCTATTCCACATCTCAAAGCATATAGTTTGCCATTCTTAATGTAGAAGTTGATAAGTAGATGCAAAGGTGATTACCTGCAAGTTATTTTGACATAAAGATAGGCACAATACATAAATGTGCCCTTTGGCTTTAGCTGAGATCAATGCCCTTCAATTTTTGGTGTGCATAAGTAGAAATTTAAACTTGTATAGAGCAAGTAGTCGTACATGTCCTACGTAGCATAATACACATAGGACGCCACGTAGAACGTCAAAGTTGAAGTGTCTACTTGTGCATATCCAAAGTTAAGGGCATAGATGTCAGCTAAAATCAAGTTAAAAAAGTACGTTTATTATTATGCTAAAAAACCAAGTTACTTTTGTTGGCATTCTTAAAAAAATTCCTATTTGTAGAATGAGAACGGTGGATTGTACACTAGAGATGGTTCTGTTGATATCAAGGGTAATCCTGTTTTAAAGAGTGAGACAGGGAACTGGAGAGCTTGCCCCTTTATTCTTGGTATGTCACACTCAATTTTTTCTTTTCTTTTTCTTCTCTTTTTACCTGTTTTGGCATAGTTGCTTATTCACTCTATTTTATGGTATAGTTGATTTGGTTGCGGACCTTGGTCTCAGGTAATGAATGTTGTGAACGTTTGGTGTTCTATGGCATTGCTCTTAATCTTGTTACCTATCTTACCAAGAAGTTACATGAGGGAAATGTCTCAGCTGCTAGAAATGTCACAACTTGGCAAGGCACATGTTACCTAACGCCCCTTATTGGGGCTGTGCTCGCAGATGCATACTGGGGAAGATATCGGACAATTGCTACCTTCTCTATGATCTACTTCATGGTAAATATCTGAGCTTCATTTTACACAAAATACTAAACTTATTGTTTGTGAGATGATTATAATATTTCTTTCTGTGACTTGCATCTTCATATTTTGTCATTTTTATTTTTTCCTTTCCTACCAGAGAGTTTATCATAACATAACTAACTTCAATCTACTGATACTTATTTTGTTTCCACGCCATGGGCAATGCCAAAACTTAGTGGGTGTTCAACCTCTAACCCTGCTTCTGATGCTTCACTCCTTAAACTCTCCACTGCTACAGCCCCATGCAACCTATTCCACACAAACCTGTTGTGTATCAGCACCGCGAACCTACTGTGATGTGGGATTCAGACAGAGTTTGATTGACTTATCATCAAGAAAAATTTACAATTAGCTGTTATTGGTAAATTTCATATAGATGACCAGAACTCAAAGATTTAAGAAAGATCATTCCAATTCAATATGAGATGAGATCAAGGTTGATTGTAAGATAGAGTTCATACGAAATTGTTGTGTTAATTGGCTAACACTTTTAGTGGACTATGTTAATGTGCTAGCCAAGCCGGCGTTCTATCTCAAGTTTAAAGATATTTTACCAGTTTAAGTGGAAACCTTGGTTTGATCCAGATGAAGAACGTCAATTGCAACTGCATATATTTCCTTTCAGGCCTACCTCCTGATTTATCTGCTAAAGAGTCAGTATTTTCTCTTGCATCAGCTGTTGGGAAACCTTTGAGAGTGGACATGGCTACAACTAATCAATCTTGACTTAGCTGTGCTAGGGTGAAGGTTGAGGTCATTAGCTTGGAGATTTTCCAAAAGAGTGCAGATTGACTGTTGTGACATTGTTATCCTAAAGTCAAATCAAAATGAGTAAAAGTACATTATGATTATTTTCCCAATTATTGCAAACACTACCTTCTTCAAGGTCATAATGGTTAGGAATTGTTGCATGTTACACCCAAAATTGAATGCGGATTAGAATGAAGATCAAACTGGTAGGTTAGATGATGTACCTTCGAATGATACCACTGAACCAATTAAAGTGTTGAAGAGTGGTAAAGTTGTGGGCAATCCTAAAAGGAAACACGTTTAAGATAAGGCTGAGAGTAATAAGAAGGTTGATGGCGCAACTGATTGATGGATTGGTGCTCATAAATCTGATGGTTCAAAAGGTAAGGAGTTGTCTATTTTACCGACAAATAGTTCTCTTGCTCCAATAGGAAAGAAAACTAAAGTGATCCTAATAATAATAATGTGGTGACTGTACGAGAGGACTCCCCAAAAGAAGGAAGCTAATACTCCTAATTTAACTACAGTGCCAATTACTATTTTGGAAAGGGAAGATATCCATATCAATCTAGGATGGAGGATATTGGGGAGGAGGCATTGGTTGATAGCTTACAACTACAACAATAACGAACCCAGCGTAATCCTACAAGTGAGGTCTTGGGAGGGTATGATGTACGAAGACCCTTACCCCTACATTTATGGGGATAGAGAGATTGTTTTCGATTGACCCTCGACTCAAAAGAAGTGTAATCAAAGCAGGATTGAAAGAAAAATAACGACAACAAATGAAGCAACAGGTAATAGTAAAAATTGAAGAATGAGATACTACACAAATACTAAATAATACTACTAAATGAAGAGAAGGTGAGAAGAGGAAGCTAGTCCCTACCTCTCCCACATACAAGTACACTAACATATAGCTACCTACTACCCTTCTACCCCAAATCCTCAACCTCTATACCTTCGTATCTAGGGTCATATCCTCATTAAGGTGAAGATATGCCATGTCTTCTGTGATCACCTTCCCCAGTTCTTCTTTGACCTACTCTACTTCTTTTAAAGTCTGCTATAGCCAACCTCTCATACGTCCTTACTTGTGCATCCGCACACCTCTTCACATACTCGAACCAACCAGCCTCGCTTCCCTCATCTTGTTTGCCACGGAGCCCATTCCTGCCTTGTCTTGTATAACTTCATTTCTAATTCTATCTCTCCTAGTATGGCCACACATCCACAGAGCATCCTTATCTCCGCCACCTTTATCTTTTGAAAGTGTGCATTCTTGGCTGGTCAACACTCTGTTCCATACAATAATGTAGGTCTAATCACCATTTTGTAGAACTTACCTTTAAGACTTGATGACATATTCTTATCACACGGTACCCTAGACGCAAGCCTCTATTTCATCCACCCCGCTCTAATACAATGAGCAACATCATAGTAAATCTCTCCATTTTCTTGGATTGTAGATGCAAGATACTTGAAATTTCCCTTTTTGGGTATGACTTATGTATTATTGATCTTCACTTGCACCTCCGCTTTATGTGTTAAGTCACTGGAAGTGCACTCGGGATGCTCTATTTTAGTGCTGCTTATCCTGAACCTTTAGATTCAAGGGTTTGTCTCCAAACTTCCTGCCTATTGTTAACTCTACCACGTGTCTCGTTGATCAATACTATGTCATTTTAAAATAACATACACCACGACACCTCCTTTTGAATATGTCACGTCAATTCGTCCATCACGCATGCAAATAAAAATGGGCTAAGGGTTGATCCCTCGTTTAACCCCATCATGAAAGGGAAGTGTTCTGAGCCACCTCCCACTGTTCTTATCCGGGTCTTGGCTCCATCATACATGTCCTTAGTTGCCCTAATGTAAGTCATAGGTACACTACTATGTCATTTGCGGATAACATACACCACCACACCTCCCTTTTAATATGTCACGTCAATTCATCCATCACTAAGGCAAATAAAAATGGGCTAAGGGTTGATCCCTCGTTTAACCCCATCATGAAAGGGAAGTGTTCTGAGCCACCTCCCACTGTTCTTATCCGGGTCTTGGCTCCATCATACATGTCCTTAGTTGCCCTAATGTAAGTCATAGGTACACTACTATGTCATTTGCGGATAACATACACCACCACACCTCCCTTTTAATATGTCACGTCAATTCATCCATCACTAAGGCAAATAGAATTGGGCTAAGGGTTGATCCCAAGTTTATCCCCTTCATGAAAGGGAAGTGTTCTAAGTCATGTTCTTACCTGGGTCTTGGCTCCATCATACATGTCCTTAATTGCCCTAATATAAGCCATAGGTACACCTTTAGACTCCAAACATCTCCATAGTACCTCCCCAGAACTTTATCGCATGCCTTCTCTAGGTCAATGAACACCACGTGTAAGTCTTCTTCCTATCCTTATATTGTTCCAACAATCTTTTCACAAGATGATTGACTTCTGTAGTTGATCACCCCGACGTGAATTCAAATTGATTCTCGGAGATAGACACCCCTCTCCTCATTCTCATCTTGACTATTCTCTCCCATACTTCTATAGTGTGGCTAAGTAGCTTGATACCCTTATAGTTGTTGCAATTTTGAATATTGGTTGATAGATTGATTAAGTCAAAGAATAAGGAGTTGGGTGGAGGCGAAGTTTCTCTGTCAAGGGATCCTGGGAAAGGCTTGTGCAATCAACACAGAAGTGGGTTGGAAAATTCTTCATATGTCAAGGAAGAAAATCACATGTTAGATTGCATATATTCTTTACAAGAGTGAGATTTTTTTGCAGATATCTTTCTTTATGTTTTCGTACAGAAGGATTACTATCTGTTCTACCATCTTAGCACCAACTTAGTGTTAAGTTGTTGCATTTTAAATGCATAATCTTCTTACCTTCTCAAAAAACAATTATGTGCAATTAGGTACTTCTTTCACTGCTCACCTTATCCTTGGATTATTGATTCTGGTGCTAATAGACACATTACAGGCTCCTCTAAAGGCTTATAAAACCACCCTCCTCGTACTAAATGGAATTATGTCAAAATAGCCAATGGCTCTATAACCTCATCTTTGGAACAAGTTCTGTTGTCTTTACACCTGAAATAACATTATCATCCATTCTTCATGTACGTGAGTTTTTTGTTAACCTATTATATGATAGCTCCATTACCAAAGAAATAAGTTGTAGTATCGAGTTCTTCCTTGCTCATTATGATTTTCATGATTTCAAAAACAGAAGAGGATTATCCTTGGTAAATTGCATGATGAATTATACATGTCTGATGGGATTTGAGGCTCTGGTCAAGCATTTTTTTGTGTGGAGGAAATAAGGATGTCAACTAAAAAATAATCTAATGACATAGGTGGTTGGGGCACCCATCTCTTTTTATGTTATAAAAGTCATATCCTAGTTTTTTTTCGACTTGGGACCTTGTCACTCACCTACTGACCAAAAGTTGGTTGGCTGCAAATGGGTCTCACCATGAAATATATACCTTAGAATGAAAGATTCAAAGCAAGATTGGTGACTAAAGGATTTACTCAAACTTATGGAGTTGATAATCAGGAGATGTTTGCCCCAATTGCAAAGATGAACACTATTAGAATTCTTGTCCTGTGCAGCTAATCTTGATTGGGACTTGTAACAGTTGGATGTAAAGAACGCATTTCTTCATGGAGACTTAGAAGAAGAGGTGTATATAGAAATCACTCCTGGATTTGATACTGAACAAAGTTAAGGAAAGTGTGTGAACTGAAGAAAGCCTTGTACAGATTGAAACAATCCCATAGAGCTTGGTATGACAGATTTTCCAAATTGATGATCTCTTTCAGTTACCAATAAAAGAATGCTGATCACACTCTCTTTATAAGATTTCAGAAGGGTGTATTTACTCTTTCCATCGTTTATGTTGATGACATGGTAATGACAAGAGATGACAAAGAGGAGATGCCCGATTGAAGAAGTTGTTAGCATAAGAATTTGAGTTCAAAGATCTAGGGATTGAGGAATCTGGATCAGAAAAAGGAATCTTTATTTCTCAAAGGAAGTATATTCTAAATTTCTCGAAAGAAACTGGTATGACAAGGTTTCATGCCAGCATAGTTGTCTATTGAAAGTAATCACAAGTTACAAACAGGGGTTGGAGGGTCAGTTGATAAGCAGAGATATCAGAGGTTGGTTCGAAGACTAATTTATATCTCTCCACACTAGACTCGACATCTCCTATTCAATCAACTTAGTGAGTTAGTTCATGCATGATCCCCGAGATCTTCATATGCAAGTTGTCTTTCATATTTTTCAGTATCTGAAGTCTTCTCCCAGAAAAAAAGTTTGTTTTTCTCTAAACATGGTCACCTTTTGATAGAAGATTTATAGATGCAGATTGGGCTGAATCTTTAGATGGCAGAAGATCTACATCTAGTTATTGTGTGGTCGTAGGAGGGAGTCTAGTTACTTGGAGAAGTAGAAACAAAGTGTAATTGCAAGATGAAGTGTGTTAGCTGAATATAGAGTTATGACCTAGGGTGTTTGTGAGGTGTTTTGGCTACAATCTTTTTTCTTTTTTTGGTAAACCGTGAAGAATTACCATTGACAGCCAAATATTTACATCTTTAGAGCACATTACGTAGATGAGCCACCTTCCAGGAAGGGTACCCTCTCCTCTAAAGCCTCAAACAAAGATAAATCTAGTTACAAAATTTCTGGACCAAGTATCTACATTTACTAGCTTTCCTAATGTCCTTCAAGTAATACACTCTTTCCGCCATCTCTTTCTTTATCTGTGTGATTGTAATCTCTGTATTTACTATTGTCCCTCAGAATAGTTTCCAATTTCTTGCTCTCCAAGTGTGGTAGATTCTGGCTCCCCATATAGCTGTAGCTATATCCTTCTTATATTGCTTCCCGTGTCTTTCTTTTATCCATTTTAGGCATTGTGCCACTTCCCTTTTTTGTACTTTAATACCCAACCAAGTCTCCAGTGCTTCCTTCACTTTGTTGTCCAGATGCATTCTGCAAATAAATGTACTTGAGTCTCCAGCTTGCTTACTCCACATAGACAACACTTGTCATCTTCTACTGGTCGTTTCAATCTGATCATCCTCTCTTTAGTTATCAGTTTTTCCTGATTTGCTAGCCATCTAATAAACCGTGTCTAGGCAACATGAGTAAATTCCATTTCAAGTCCTCTACAGGTAGTCTCAGCTGCCTACCCAGCAATTGGTTGTAGCTAAAGCTCACATTATATGCTCCATGGGTCGATAGACGGTAGGTTTAGTATACCACATTCTCATAGTTAGTTTAATGGAGTTAAGCTTCGAGTACCAGCTGCTATCCTTAGGCGTGTGTTTGTGTCCAGAAATCTTGCTCATCTTGCATATATGGTCCATGCACCCATCTTATCCATAGTGTATCTGCCTTACTGTCAATCTGCCGTATCAACTGATGCAATATTCCACAATTTGCAGCTCTTGATGTTCAGTCCACCATTCTTCTTTGGCACACAAATTTTCTCCCATGTTACAAGTGCTACATTCCTCTTGTTCTCCTTATTTCCCCATAGATAATCCCTACATTTCCTATCAATCTCTTTCAAAATACTTTGAGGCAAGATGAAGACATTACTCCAAAAGTTATAGAGCGAGAAGAGTACAGCATTTATTACCTGCAGTCTGCCTGCATATGAGTTATGGCAAAGTTTTTGAATATGCACTAGTAATCCTGTTGGTTATTTTTTCAACCAGTTGATGGAAATCTATTCTTGTCCATTTCTTTGATGATAATGGCAGGCCCAAATATCTGCAACATTTGTTCCTTCATAGCATCATCCACCCCAGCTACAAATATATTAGACTTATCCAGATTTGCCATAAGGCCTGTCACCCTACTGAAATGGTTCAAAACCTCTATCATCCTTCCTGTAGACTTAAGATCCCCTTTGCAAAATAGCATCACGTCATCCACAAAAATCAGATGGTTTAGCTTGGTGCTATGACACATTCGATGGAACTTAAAGGCTGGTAGTTCTCCTACCTTTTGTAATGCTCTAGACAGATACTCCATGACCAACACAAATAGCAATGGTGATGTTGGGTCCCCCTGCCTCGATCCTCTCTTCCCTTTAAAATATCCATGATTTTCGCCATTAACCTTGATGGATAATTTTGTTGAAGCCACACAGTTCATCACTAGTCTGGTGAAGGTTTCTGGAAAACCATATCCATGTAGTGCCTCCTCAATAAACTCCCAGGATACCATATCATATGCTTTCCTAAGATATATTTTCATCATACATCCTTGGAGATGTTTCCTCTTGTAATGCCTTAGGAGACCATGACATATTAGCACATTATGCACTAGAGACCTTCCTTTTACCAATGCTGCCTGATTTTCTGCCACAATACTGCTAATTGCTACCTTCAATCTCTCACATATCATCTTGGAAATTATTTTGAACAACACATTACAACATGATATTGGTCTGAACTGGCCTGCATTCTGATGGACATCCACCTCTGGTATCAATGATATCACAGTAGCATTCAGCTGCTGCAGTAGCTTGCCGTTCTTACAGAATTCTAGAATTGCCTTTCTGATATCATTTCCTACAATATCCCAAGCTGATCTAAAAAACTCACTTCCATATCCATCCAGTCCAGGGTTCTTATTCTTATCAATACTGAATAGTGCCCTCTTGACCTCCTCATCTTTGTAAGGCTGAATTATTGCTATTTGTTGCTCCATTGTCAATTTAGGACCATTGTTTAGGAAACTGGAGAAAGCCTTTGTCCTCTTTGTATCTTTCTTTCCTAACATTTCTTCATAGAATTCCAATTATATTCTACAATCATTACTGAAAGAATCGAGGTTGTGAGAAAAGGGGAACTTTCCTTGTATTGCGGCAACAAAACTGAAATCAATATAGCTCAGAATCCCGTTCAACATGACCGAACAAAACATATTGAAACTGATTGACACTTTATCAAAGAGAAAGTTACTAGTAGCACTTTGAATTTTCTTCATGTACCGTTAGAAAGCAATCAACAAATGTGCTTACAAAAAAGACATCGACAAAAGGACTTTTCATACTTTTTGCAAGATGGCATGTGTGGCATCTTTGCTCCAACTCAAGGGGAATGTTGATTGTGTTAATTAATTAGATGTTGATTGTATTGATTAGTTGGCATGATTTTTGGAGACTTCATTTTTCCTTTCCCTAGCATAATCATAGGAACAAAATATTCGTTTTATTGTAATTGATTGTCTTTCCTTAATCAGTTAGGATTCACTTGTATAAATACCCTTCTCATGGAATGTAAAGACATACTGAAATACGAAGAAGGCTTTTCTTCTTTCTCAATTCTACAGGAAGAGAGTTAGGTCTGCTATAGTGGTTGTTAAACTGTATATTGCTAAAGGTCACAATAAAGTATCTTGGCTTTTTCCTTCAAAGGTCCTGCATAAAATGGAATCTGGAGAGATTTTTATTGACATGGTCAGGAGAATATTTTCCAATAACTGGTTTTCTATTTTTCTGAATGGACAATCAATCTTTTAATCGTCAATAGGTGTGAAGCAAGGTGATTCTCTCTCTCTCTCTCGAACTCTTTTTATTCTTTCTGCCAAAGTACTATCTAGTTTCTAGGAGTTTAAATGCCTTACATGATAACTTAGTGTTCTGTGAGTTTGCTATGCCAAAATGGAGTCCAAAAAATCAATCATTTAGCATATGTGGTTGATTCTATAATTTTCTCTTCCAAGGATAAAGATTCTCTTTATTTAATTATTAAGGTATTGTTTGAGTATGAAGGTGCCTCGGGCCAAAAAGTAAATGAAAAGAAGAGTGCAGTTTATATGCATGATAAGGCATCAAAGGATTTGGTGCAAAGAGAGTAGGGCGAAGATTTCTCATCTTTACTGGTAACAACAAGAAGAGTTCTCCTTTTACTTACCTTGACTATCCCAAATATTATAGTAGAAGGAAATTTTTTAAAATACAATGATATTACTATAGAAGTGATGGACATGCTTCAATCTTGGTGATCGAAAGCTGTTATTTTATGGAGGATGAGCTACATTGATCTCCCATGTTTCACAAGGTATGCATACCTATTGTCTGTAGTTGATTCTCCAAAATGTGTAATACATCAATTACATAAAGTATTTGCTCAATTCTTTTGGAGTCACTCGACTGGTAATAGTTGAAGACAATGGACCTCTTGGGACACTTTATAGTGTCAGATGATTTTCCTATTGATGAAGATACCATGAATGTGCCGGAGGTCCTGGACAATGTTTTATGTAATGCTGCAACACATCCCCATTGTTTATCAAAGGATATTGCTTCCCATATTATTCATGAAATTCAGCCCCCTAAGTTCGTTGATACTCATATTTGGAAAATTTTGCATTTGATGATGATGGTGAGGTATGTTTCAACTTTTAACTCATTTGAAGAGTCTTTTCCCCAAAGATAGTAGGGTTCTTAATGTGTACAAGTTTCAACACCCCTTCCTACGCGTAAGAACCATAAGGAAGTGATGAGTGAATGCCGAGGTGCTGATTATTTGTTGAAGTTTTGGGCCAATTCAAGTGAATTCACGTACCTGCAAAACATATATGCAACAGGGATGACAACTTTGTGAAGTGTGTGATATTTGCCAAGTTTTAAACAAACTAAAGTTGGGGAAAACATAAGAATGTGATAAGGAAGAAAGATAGTACTTATCTGCTCAGTGCCTTTCCTCTTTTGAACTCTTATGGCTAAAGGTCTCATCTTTACAACTGATATAGCAAGTTAAATTGAGACAGTAAATACATCTCTTGTCTTGTGAACAGGAACCTTAACTTTGTAGTGCCCTATCTCCCCTTTGTAACTGGGATTTTTACCTTTGCTCTAGCCTATAGTGCAACAGTGAATTACGAAGAATATCCTGTTCTTGCAGCATTTCTTTCTCTTAGATCTTCTTGCTGGACTTACACTTCTTATTTCATGCTTTTTCTGTTGTTGATTGGTTATATAGGGAATGTGCACATTGACACTATCAGCTTCAATTCCTGCTTTTAAGCCCCCTGAATGTGTGGGTTCTGTGTGCCCCTCAGCAACTCCTGCCCAATATACCATATTCTTTTCTGGCCTCTATCTGATTGCTCTTGGAACTGGTGGGATTAAGCCATGTGTTTCGGCATTTGGTGCCGATCAATTTGATGACTCAGATCCAAAAGAGAGGGTTAAAAAGGGTTCCTTCTTCAATTGGTTCTATTTTTCTATCAACATTGGAGCTTTGATATCAAGCACTTTGATTGTGTGGATTCAAGAAAATGCTGGATGGGGCCTTGGGTTTGGCATCCCTGCAGTTTTCATGAGCATTGCCATTGCAAGTTTCTTTTTCGGTACGCCACTCTACAGATTTCAAAAGCCTGGGGGAAGTCCTCTCACAAGAATGTGCCAGGTTCTGGTTGCAGCATTCCACAAACGGAACTTGTCTGTCCCCGATGATAATACACTACTTTATGAAACCCCAGACGAAAGCTCTGCAATTGAAGGAAGCCGAAAGCTACTGCACACTGCTGAACTGAGGTGATAATATTTTCTTCTTTGCCAAGGCGAACATTTTTATTTTACACTCTCTTCTCCTCTATGGTCTCATATTTGCTCGTCTGAAAGTCATGACATTTATAAAGACAGCAAAGATCCCAAAAATCCTTACTTTGATGTCAAAATCACAATATCTTTTTTTAATATTATTTCATACTTAGAATTGCACTTTAAGGCATAGCTTTCATGAAACATGGGAACTTGAGGCTCACTTGGCCCTTCAAACATACATTCACATTCTAAAATGTTTCCGTACATCTTTAGAATCATGCTTTTGGACAAAGGATTCAAGGAAGGTGTATCTCAACTTATCTTGGATGTAGTCTTAGCTTTTCAACAATTGACAGTCCAAATGCTCAACAATATCTACTTGAATATAGTTCAGATCTATCATTTCATATCCATTACAACTCAACATAAGTCATCTAGGCTTTAGACTTAGTCTTCAAGTCATCCAATGGTGTCTTGATTCACCAATTAATCCCCTTGATTAAATAGACTATTGTATCTGTTTGGATGACTACAATAACCAATTAATATTTACCTTCTTTCCCAACCAACATGACAACCTTCATTTATACCCATTCCTATGGTTCATGGATACTTCAATTAAACCATAGGTGCTACTCAAAATTACCTTCTACATACTTATTTAAGCATCATAAACAAAGTGTGGTAGTGAAATTACCCTTTTGAAGTCAAACCACCCCATAAATCCAATTTGTGGTGATTCTTGAAAATTTGATGAATTCTAATGAATCCAATGTGATTTTGATGTTAGTGATGGCATTTAATCATCGAAATCTATCCAAAAACATCATAAAATGCTCTAGTATGTTAAATGCTTTGGTAGGTTAGTTAATGTTTGTAAAGATATGACGTCTAGGCCTAACTCAATCCCAAAAGCTAGCTCATGAGGGGAGGATTGCCCAAGTCCATATAAGTAGATCACCTGTCCATTACCCAACCAAGTAGGACTTTTACTCACTCTAACACGCCCAAGTCCAAGTCCAACTAGAGCATGGATTGGGAGCCCAAACGGGGATGAACTTGGCTCTGATACTGTGAGAAATATATGAGAAAAATATATTATTGAACTATGTCTCTACATTATTACGCTGAGACCCTATTTATCGACACTATAATACAATTCTTTTTCAAATAGGATTATATATACTCATCCTTTTCCAAGTAGGATTTTATACTATTCTTGTTCCTATTCTAAGTAGGATTATATATGCTATTCTTGGTCCTATTCCTGTTCTAACATTCCTCAAGCTGGTGCATACAAGTTATATGTACCTAGCTTGTTATATATGTAATTAATACGAGGAACAGTATGGGACTTGGTTAAGATATCTACAACATGATCATTTGACTTCACAATGTTGTAACAATATCTTCTGAGAGTATCTTTTCTCTAACAAAGTGATAATCAATCTCAATGTGCTTAGCCCTCTCATAGAAAAACTGGTTTTGATGTAGAATGTCGATAAAACATAGAGCGATCAACTCTACTATAAGTCATGCCAAACTCTTGAATTGTTGTGGTGAACTTCCCAAACCAAGCTCGAGAAGATCGTTTCAAACCACAGAGTAACCTATGCAATCGACAAACAGGGCCACTAAACTCCCCTGATTAACCAAAGTAGGTGGTTGTTCCATATAGACTTCTTCACAGTGCACCAATCACTGAAAAGTGCTTAAAATTTGGTATAAAATATATGGCTTGTCTTAGAATCAAGAGATGAGTCGATATTGAACGCAAAAGTCACCTAAAAGCTGGTCAGACAGGCTCACGCACCGGCGTGTGGTATTAACGTGGTCGTTGGATCCCTAGATCTAGCCACGTGTGAAGGATCCGGGATTGGCGACGTTGGTTGGGTTTTAGTCTCCAGAGGTTGTTGGACCTTGATGTAGTGTTGGATTTTGCACAACATTGACGAAAATTGGAACTACGTAAGTCACATTTGAGGAGTTACTAGAAAGACACAAGGAACTGCGCAAATCAGATATGAGTAAGTAGTCCGGAAAGATGCACGATGCTACACAAATCAGATATGAAAAAGTAGTCACTCAAAAGATGCACGGTGCTATGCAAATCAAATATGAAAAAGTAGTCAACGAAAATATGCACTACACAAATTAAATATGAAAAAGTAGTCACTAGAAGACGCGTGGTGCTACACAAATTGAATATGAGAAAGTAGTTCGAAAAGATGGCACGGTGCTACACAAATTAGATATATGAGAAAGTAGTCACTGGAAAGATGTTTGGTGCTACACAAATTGGATATGAGAAATTAGTCACCGGAAAGATGTCATGGTGCTACTTTCTTTGTCCCAGTTGCTTCTCAAATCAGTCATTCTCAGCATGACTATTTTTCATCCATATAGTATTGCCCCAACTTCTGCTAACATAATCGTTGACTAGACAGGTGGCTATATGAGTTATAGTGCCCGTCGGTTGCGGAACTCTTTTTGGACACTTTAGGTCTCCCTGCGATTATCTCGTGATGGCTCATAGTGAACTTAGCAGTCTTTTGATTGCTGGTTAAGAAGGAATTATTCATGTATTAAAACTAGCACAATTAATCCATTCATACCAATGACTATAGATATGAAGCAAGAACTTCTTGAGAAACCAGATAAAGGAACTGATTCTCTAGAAAATGAAGATGTACAGAGCAAGAAGAGAATCAGCATCGAGCTAGGACCTCAGGCAAGAAAAGTAATCATGATCGATAGCCTAATTGAGGTACAATTCAGTAGAAGAAGAGCAGTACACATGTAATGAAGAAGCAAAGATCACATGAGAGAAATTGAAGAGGCTTACTTGAGAAAATTACTTAAGATGAGATCAAGAACTCTCTTGATTCCCAGTATTTGTCCCTGTTCTAGTTTTAGTAATGGTAGATGAATCTAAGACAAGTGTCTATCCCAATCTTATACCTTAACGGGTATGCACTCATGGATAGCTCCAGAAGGCTTGATGAGATCTGGTGATGTAACCCTACTCTTAAGAATAATCAGACGCAAAGAAAGTCAAAGAATCTGGTTCTTATGACAAGTCAGGTATGCATCTCCTTTCTTTGTACTTAAATTGCATAAGCTTATCTGCACTGCTAAACCATTAATCCAGGTCCCTTATGCAAATTTTGACATCGTCCTACCTAGATCACATCATCATCAAACTAGAAACCAATCACTAGAATGCTTGATCACACTTCATCCCCACAGAGTTTAAAACCTTCAAAACTCTCCTTAATTGACTCACATTAAACCAAAGAATCTCCTAATTCAAAGTCCCAAAATCCTCAATTGACAAAATCCCAAAACAACAAAAGAGCATCAATAAGAGGATGCAGTGATTCAGGGGGAAAACAAAGAAGGTGAATTATAAAGAAGAAGATAACTCAGGATTATAAGAAAAAGATACTGATTGGAGTTGAGGCAGTTTCATCATTGGGAAAATTAGGAGTGAAAAATCAAAAGGGATGGTTGGTCTTTAATGTTGATGAAGAGCTGGAAAATAAAAGAGACCGATAGAGAACCTGGTCATCTGAGCTCAGTCCAACAAGGATGAATCAAGAGGTGTGATAATAAAGACCTTATCATTAGTGTTTCCCTTGACAAGTTAGGAGCAGAAAACTGATGATAAAAAAGGTAAGGGGGAAATTGAAAGATGATAAAAAAATTGATGATATCCTCTATTTAAGCTTTGATAAGTTCTTGAGTGTGTAATACATATTGCTATGTTCTCATGAAGATTCTACTAAGAACTGTTGTTTTCTTATGATTCCAAAAGGGTGAAATTTAGAGATGTTCCATTCTCATATGTCCAATGTATTCATGTTCTATAGACTGAATTGTAAAGAAACATGTGCTTTCTTAAAACGGAACCTGATCCTATGTAGAACAACCGGATATATTTAGGATTGAAGAAGAGAAGATATAATGTCCCGAGGAAGTAGTAAGAAGGTTCATAAAGAAGAAATCTGCAACTGTACTATATACAACTGTAAAGAATTTTATAAACACTTAGTTGTAGAAGAAAGAACTATCCATCTGTAGGGTTGGATTCTTAAAACTGATACTGAAGAGATGTTCTTTAAAAAAGACATGGCTATCGTTGGATTCTTAAACCTATCCATCTATAGGGTTGCAATGAGTGGAAGGAGAGTCCCTAAAACTGATTAAGTGAGTTTACAAAACTTATTTAGTCAAGCAACCTAGCCATCTAGTGGGCTACAATAAAAGGAAGGTAAAACCTTCGTGGGTTCATACGAACTTACAAACCTTGTTGAAGTCTACAAAGACTGAAGCAAGCTTACAAAACTTGTTGAGGTCGAAATGGACGGAGGTAAGCTTACAAACCTTACTGAAGTCAGATGGCAGCAGAAGTCAGAAGCTAGATCAACAATAGAGCTAGTTCTCAAGGGAAATTGTCAACATAGGAGTTGTTCTTAAGGCGGAGGATGCACATGAAGATCAATAGAGATTGATGAAGCTATAAAGTGCACATAAAGATATATAAAGCTGCTATGGGTTTTTCATTAACAAAATGGGGGAAACTGTGAGACTACACATATATAGAGAGATTTATGTAAGAGTCCTGAGGAGGATTCAACTTCTGCAACGACAGAAACTGATTCCTATTATTGATATGCACTAAGTACTGAGTTGTCAAATCAAACAAAAATCAAGAAAAATCCTTCTAATAATAAATTTTAGATACTCAGATGATCCATATAGAACTCTGTTTATGGTATGGATGTTATTCTTTAGCAGGAGGAATTAGTTCTTTTAGTGTGAAGAATGAGTTCTTTGAGAGTGTTTACTCTGTCATGTTACTGCTTTAAAGTTTTTCAGAAATCACTAGTGAATAAATTGGATTGACATAACGATTTTGTCATAAACCCAGAATCATGAACATATGAATTATTTTGGATTTCTTTGATAATTCTTTTTTATATTTGTATTTCTAGGGAACTTAAGGCTGCAAGTGTTTGTTTTTTTAAAAGATGGGGCAGCAATAAAAACTTGAAAATGTTTCTCAATTATTTTATTAAGCATGGAGAGGCGTTAAATAGCTAACATAAAACACATAATCTGCATAATTTGAAATTTAAAACAACCTAAAATATCTCAACAACTCAAACAACCTAACTAAAATTCGAAATTCATATTCATCTTAAACTAAACAACAATAGTAACGGAAAGCAAATTTCAACAACAAGAATTTTAAGGATCGATATTTCCTGTTAGTGTGCACTTGGTTTATTTTCACTTTGTGACATTGTGGCCCTTTGTTCTGTCAGTAAATGGCATTTAGGTACTTGATGTTGTTATATTGATGTTTTTACACCTTTAATAGCCGGTACTTATCTTTTAGGGAAATCATCTTGTTCTAAGATTATCCTTTGTCTATACAAGTAATGTTACCATCTAATTATTCATTCAGATGCTTCCGAAAATATTTTATTTGAACAATATCATTTTAGTCATTAATATGATTCTTTGAAGGAACTATAGCTTATTTTTGTTGGTGTTGTATATTCTAAAAGTTCATTATATAAAATGCATGAACAAAAGCTAGTTCTCCGAAAATTTAGTGAATCAGCAAGTATGTTTTCCACAATCCTCAATGCAACTTATGTTGAACTTGCTGCAACTTCTTGGAATTGTACTTACTCTTGCTAGCTATCTCAGGAAAATACCACTTTCCTCTACTATTTGGTCAAGCAAAGGGCCTGGTTTAGTTTAGCTTCAAATTATCAATCCTCTATCTTCTTCAGGTGCCTTGACAAAGCTGCTGTAGTTTCAGACACCGAATTGAATACTGGGGACTATTCCAATGCTTGGAGGCTCTGTACTGTTACACAGGTTGAGGAACTGAAAATTTTGATCTGCATGTTCCCGATATGGGCAACTGGAATAGTCTTTTATGCTGTTTATGCACAAATGACGTTGTTTGTAGAGCAAGGGATGGTAATGGACACTGCCATCGGTTCCTTCAGAATTCCTCCAGCATCTCTTTCACTTTTCGATATCAGTAGTGTTCTTATATGGGTCCCAGTCTATGATAGGATCCTTGTTCCAATTGCAAGGAGGCTTACCGGAAACGAAAGGGGATTTTCCAAGTTACAGCGAATAGGAATTGGACTTTTCCTTTCTGTGTTGGGCATGTCAGCTGCTGCTATCGTTGAGTTCACGCGTCTACAACTCGCAAGAGACCTTGGTTTGGTGGATGGAGCAGTTTCAGTACCTCTGAGTATCTTTTGGCAGATTCCACAGTATTTTATACTGGGAGCAAGCGAGATATTTACTTTCATTGGGAACCTCGAGATCTTTTATGATCAATCACCCAATTCAATGCGTAGCTTGTGCAGTGCATTGTCACTGTTGAGCATTGCTATGGGTAATTACTTGAGCTCTTTCATACTGACAGTAGTAACATCCATTACAACTCAAGGTGGCAAACCTGGATGGATTCCAAACAACTTGAACAGTGGGCATCTGGATTACTTCTTCTGGCTCTTGGCTGCACTTAGCTTCTGCAACTTTGTAATCTATCTTTTCTGTGCCAAAATGTATAAATCCAAGAAGCCATCCTAAGTGCAAGTTTGTTTTATACGCTGAGTGGGCATTTGGCCATGGAAATTAAATATTATTCATTTTATTTTGGAATTTTTAAAGTTGAAATTGTGTTTGGTCATACTTTATGCAAAGGATATTTAGAATTTGAATGTATTTTTTCTAAATATGGTTTATAATCCGCAATTTCTCAAAAGGAAAAATGGCTTAAAACACACTGTAACTTTGCTCAAAATTGTTATTACACACTCCGGTGTGCCTGCATTTGATGTTTTTAGCTATGAACAATTGCTAGTTGTTAAGCAACGATAGTGTCTTTTAATATTTTTTCTACAGTGTTAGACAGGAAATCAGTCGAGTCAAGAAAGAAATCAAAATGAAGTAAAGTGCTGCCAAAGGAGAGCTCTGATGGCAAGCGTGACAGACCGTCAGGGTAACCGTCATACTTGCAGAGAAAAATTCTAGTGTTTGAAGCCTGGTTGACGGTAAAGACGATGAATCGTGAGGCCTATGATGTGCCGTCAGACCAAGCGTTACACTTGCAGAGTTGATTCCACCTTCTGTAGTTCAGGCGACGCTGGGTCTAACTGACCATCAGATCTCTGATGAGCCGTCTGCGTCTGACATGCAGGATTACAACCACGACGGTCAGACGTCACACCTGTGTTGGGCTGTCAGGCGAGGCGTTGGATGAGTCAGGAAATTGCAGTCTTGATTCAAAATTCCTGGAACTATAAATAGTATTTTTTAGGGTTTCTTTAAGATCTTATTTTTAGCGAAGAACACAATACCACTTGAACGAGAGTTTACACTGATTTCTTGATATCAATGTGTTGATTGCCTTTACCTTTTGTATGTAATTTCGCATTCGAGTACCTTCAACCATAAGTGACCAACAACAGCTATCAACGTGTATTTGATAACCTCTCAATTCATCTCAAGACGTTGAACTTCATTTAGCTACTTTAACCCAGGCCCTTTATTATTTGCAATTCACTCTTTTCGCATCTCTTACATTAACCAACAATCCTTCCGCTACTAACTTCTATTTGAAAGTTAGTTGTTACTTGAAGTTGTTATACATATGCATGGCTGAGTAAAGAATGTTTGAAACTACTTGATTGTCCATGAGTCTGTAAATACAGTGTTAGGTGTTGCTTGAGGACAAGTGAATGCTCTAAATTGAGGGTGTTGATGTGCCGGCATTTGACGGCACATTTGGTGCTTTCAGCTATGAATAATTGCTAGTTCTTAGGCAATGATAGTGTCTTCTAATAGTTTTTTCTATTGTGTTAGACAAGAAATCAGTCAAGTCAAGAAAGAATGTAAAATGAAGCAAAGTGCTGCCAAAGGAGAGCTCTGACAGCAAGCCCGACGAACTGTCAAACCTGTGAAAACACAACTCCAACTTTAAAATTTTCAAATAAAGTGAATATTATTTAATTTTCATAGTCAAACGCCCCCTTAGTATATAAAACGAACTTGGACTTAGGATGGCTTCTTGGATTTATACATTTTGGCACATAAAGCATAGATTACAAAGTTGCAGAAGCTAAGTGCAGCCAAGAGCCAGAAGAAATAATCAAGATGCCCACTGTTCAAGTTGTTTGGAATCCATCCAGGTTTGCCACCTTGAGTTGTAATGGATGTTACCAGTGTGAGTATGAAAGAGCTCAAGTAATGACCCAAAGCATTGGTCATCAGTGGCAATGCACTGCACAAGCTACGCATTGCATCGGGTGATTGATCATAGAAGAACTCAAGGTGCCCAATGGAAGTAAATATCTCAGCTGCTCCCAGTATAAAATACTGCGGAATCTGCCAAAAGATACTGAGAGGTACTGCAACTGGTTCATCTACCAAACCAAGGTGTCTTGCGATTTGTAGACGCTTGAACTCAACGATAGCAGCAGCTGACATGCACAACACAGAAAGGAAAAGTCCAATTCCTATTCGCTGTAACTTGGAAAATCCCCTTTCCTTTCCAGTAAGCCTCCTTGCAAATGGAACAAGGATCCTATCATAGATTGGGACCCATATAATAACACTAATGGCATCGAAAATTAAAATAGATGCTGGAGGAATTCTGAAGGAACCAATGGCAGTGTCCATTGCCGTTCCTTGCTCCACAAACATTGTAACCATTTGTGCATAAACAGCATAAAAGACTATTCCAGTTGCCCATATTGGGAACATGCGGATCAAAATTTTCAGTTCCTCAACCTGCGTAACAGTACAGAGCTTCCAAGCATTGGAATAGTCCCCGGTTTTCCATTCGGTGTCTGAAACTACAGCAGCTTTGTCAAGGCATCTGAAGAAGATAATGTTATGCACAAGATCCAAAAATTTGAAATTAAATATTTTCTACTTATATTGACAAAGGTGTAAAAGCATAAATATAACAACACCAAGTACCTAAATGCCATTAAGGAGACATGCATTTACTGACAGAACAAAGGATCGCAACCTCTCAAAGTGAAAATAAACCAAGTACGCAATGTCGTGTTGTTATGGATATGAATAGATAGATTTGAACTATATTGATGTAGATATTGTTGAGCGTTTGACGCATCAATTGTTTGAAAAGCTAAGCCTATGTCCAAGTAAGAATTTTTGGCATTATTATTTTCTTTATAAATGTCATGACTTTCATACGAGCATTATGATAACATAGAGGAGAAAAGAGTTCAGAATAAAAACGTTCTCCTTGACAAAGAAGAGAATATTATCACCTCAGTTCATCAGTGTGCAGTAGCTTTCTGCTTCCGTCAATTACAGAGCTTTTGTCTGTGGTTTCGTAAAGTAGTGTACTATCATCGGGGACAGGCAAGGTCCATTTGTGGAATGCTGCAACCAGAACCTGGCATATTCTTGTGAGAGGACTTCCCCCAGGCCTTTGAAATCTGTAGAGTGGTGTACCGAAAAAGAAACTTGCAATGGCAATGCCCATGAAAACTGCAGGGATGCCAAACCCAAAGCCCCATCCATAATTTTGTTGAATCCACACAATCAAAGTGCTTGATATCAAACCTCCAATGTTGATAGAAAAATAGAACCAATTGAAGAAGGAACCCTTTGTAACCCTCTCTTTTGGATCTGTGTCATCAAATTGATCAGCACCAAATGAAGAAACACATGGCTTAATCCCACCAGTTCCAAGAGCAATCAGATAGAGGCCAAAAAAGAATATGGCATACTGAGCAGGAGTTGCTGAAGGGCACACAGAATCTACACAGTCAGGGGGCTTAAAAGCAGGAACTGAAGCTGAAAGTGTCAATGTGCACATTCCCTACACAATCAATAACACAAAAAGCATGAAATAAGAAGTGTAAGTCCAGCAAAAAGATATATATATATATATATATAACGGGCTATATGCTTAGTAATTCATTGTTGCAAAAGGGAAATAGGGCACTAGAAAGTTAGGTTCCAGCTCACAAGACAAGACATGTATCAGTTGTAAAGATACATGTCTTGTGGTTAAAGTTTTGATTATACTAATTGTCCATAGACCATCATCAACATAGATGATAGTCGATGATCATTAATAAAGTGGTTGAATTTTTACATCAATAGAGAAATTAATTAGAGATAACAACAGCTAATCAGTTGAATAGCAATGACTGAGAGTTAGGAATAATGATAGTTGAACTTGAGAAGCTTTCCTCCATTGGGAGTGTTTTTCGATGAAAATCCTGAAATTGGTTTTTAAAGAAAAGAAGAGATTGCGTGTTTGCAATATTTGGGCAAATAATCATAATGTACGTTTATTCATTTTGATCTGACTTCACCGATAACAATGCCATGACAGTCAATCTGCACTTGTTTGGAAAATCTCCAAGCTAATCAACTTCAACCTTCACCCTAGTGTACCTAAGTCGAGTTTGATTTTGTAGACATGTCCACTGTCAAAAGTTTCCCAACAGCTGATGCAAGAGAAAATACTGACTCTTTAGCGGATAAATCAAGAGGTAGGCCTGAAACAAAATATATGCAACTGCAATTGACTTTCTTCATCTGGATCAACCAACAATCCTGCTTTAACAATGGTAAAAATATCTCTTTAAAACTTGATATAGAACCCGGCTTGGCTGGCAGGTTAACTTAGTCCTCCAAAAGTGTTAGCCGATTAACACAAAATGATTTCTTAAGAACCTTATCTTGCAATCAACTTTGATCTCATATTGAGTTGGAGTGATCTTTCTTAAATCTTTGAGTTCCGGCCATCTATTTGAAATTTACCAATAACAGAATATTGTAAATTTTTATTGATGATAAGTCCATCAAACTCTGTCTGAATCCCATGTCACAGTAGGCATGCTGTGGTGATACGCAACAGGTTTGAGTAGAATAGATTGCATGGGGATGTAGCAGTGAAGGGTTAATTAAGGAGTGAAGCATCAGAAGTATGGTTAGGAGGCTGTCCAGCAGTCAACCGTCATGACTACTAATCGCCTCAATTACCCCCAAACTTCGTTAGGGAAGTGCTGCCTGCCTTAGCGGTTATTCTTTTTTCCATTTTTGAAATGGAAAACATGTTTTCAAAGCCCCAGAGTTTTAATCACTTGATTTTGTAACTTCTACTACTATTTTTCCTTATCTTGTTGTCTCTCTTTCTTTTTTATTTTGGGGTGGGGGAGATGAAATACTCTCTGCTGTTACCAATAGGAATGACAAAAACATCTTCAAATATCAAAAGTTCCTTTTGACTATAATTCTATTGTCTATCCTAATGTTCCAGATATGAATGACAAACTAGCTAAAACACAATAACTTTTAAAAGTGTAATTTTTGTTTGACTGTCATCTGAATGTCTATATAAGATTCAGTAAAAAGTTGATGACCGACCTGCACCACTACTTCTGTTCCACCAAATTGTAGAAGAATAAGATTCAACAAGATCGAGCACCGTGGGAAAGGTGTAGGCCACAATGCCATTGGCCAGACCTACTTACTGAGCTTCCTAATTAAACTAAAGATGACCAATACAAATCATTTCTCCCATCTCAGAAACAATAAGTTTTGTATTTTGTGTAAAATGAAGCTGAGATATTTACCATGAAGTAGATAATAGAAAAGGTAGCAATCGTCCGATATCTTCCCCAGTATGCATCTGCCATCACAGCCCCAATAAGGGGTGTTAGGGAACACGTGCCTAGCCAAGTTGTGACATTTCTAGCTGCTGGGACATTTCCCTCATGTAACTTCTTGGTAAGATAGGTAACAAGATTACCAGCAATACCAAAGAATGCCAAACGTTCACAACATTCATTACCTGAGATCAAGGTCCGCAACCAAATCAATTATACCATAAAAGAGATTGAATAAATAACTACGCCAAAATTTGAGTATGACATACCAAGAATAAAGGGGCAAGCTCTCCAATTCCCTGTCTCACCCCTTAAAGCAGGATTACCATTGATATCAACTGAACCATCTCTAGTGTAGAGTCCACTATTCTCATTCTACAAATACGAAATTTTTATGAATGACAGCATCTCACCAATACTATTTACGTCTTTCATATTTCATAAATCTGAAAGACTTAGCCAGCCCCAAATTGTTGAGAAAGATAAAATAGCCTTACTTGTGGAGTACGTCTTTGAAATCCTTATTTTAATGATAAACATAATTTAGTGATTTTTGAAGATAAAAATCTTCAGTTGAGTGATTTTATTCATATGAAACAAAGTTAAATGATGACTTTACTAGATAAATTCTCATAGTTCAGTAACCTTTTAAAGATATTAATTCGTATTTTGAAGTAAAGAAAGATAAATTAGAACCTGATGAATGCCACCATCTTGTAGAAGAGGTATTTCTTCTGTTTGAGTACCCATACACACAGCTTCAACTTGATGGATCACAGTACACTTCACTTTATCTATTGAAATTTTTCTTTGAATCTACAAAGGGAAATGGCACATGAAGAGCAAAAATGGGTCAACCCACAGAGAAATTGAGCTGGACATGCATATTGTAGAATCATATTTTCATGTGATTGATATCATAACACAATAGTATTAAATTTTATATATAAATAAGTTAACCTCCTAATTAAATATATGGTGATTAATTAATATCTCTCTTAACTCATCTTCAAATCGGTTACCAAAGGATTCCTAGATATATTAGTTCTTCCATATATAATACACTGATTTTCTCATTACTTATACATGTATTATTAGTTATGTGGTTTCTAAATTGCAAATCAAATATCGTATTAATTTTATAAATGAATAACTTCTTTCCTAACTAGCTATACTATATAAATAAATTGTTTCTTTATTAGCTACCAAACAATTCCATAACTTAATTTAATATTTCTTGTTTTTTTATAATATAAAATAATTTATAATTATATAATTAGTTTAAATTATAAAACTTTTTTTAAAATATATTTTTCCTTTGAACTTATTTTAGTGGTTGAGCATTGATGATTCTGATGGAGTGGAAAGAATAAAAAATTACTCCAAAGCAAAAAACAAAATTAAAAAAAAACACGAGGAATTATTTAAATGAATTAATTAGGTAAGAGTGTAGTGGACAATTATTTGAAGAAACATGCCCTCTTCCACTTCTCTTTATTTATTATATATATTTCACAAAGCACATCATTTTCCTCTTCTTTTCATTAGACTCGCTTTTAATTGGTGATAGATTTTGAAGTTAATTCTTAAAAAAAGTTGAGTTTTTATAATTAGCAATTAATCATAGATTTTTAAATAATTTAAAAAAAAATTAGAATATTAGGGTAAAATTTGAATTAAAGTTTCAACATATTTTCGAAACATATTTCACTTTTTTTTAATAAAAAAAAATATATAAACAAGATTTATACTTATATGTTTTACAAAGGGAAAATAATTTGAAATATATCTGAACTTTAACCGAAATTATTGTAACAATCCCAAACCCTGAACAAGACCTATTATCTTGTACTATTTAATATTGTATTTTAAAAATATAAATATGCTACGTAAACATCATAAATATTGCATCATTATAAATAATAACTTATTCAGCGGACACTTATATATCTTTATCATCATCATCATCAAACCCAATCTTCAAAATTTAGCGAATAACTCAATGAACCGTCAGAGATTTTGTGCCAATTCAATCCATCTCCGACGGAATTGTATTTTGTGGCTAATTTGGGAGGTTATTGAATTCTTCCTTGTTGATCCACATTAGCGTTGAGTTCTCATAGGAAAATGCAGCGGAGGAGGACGGCGGTGAGGAAAGCATTGGGTTCTTCGTTGTTGACCCAAATCAGCGCCGAGTTCTCAATTTTTACCTCTTGGTTTGAATTAACAAAATTAATTATTAAAATAATTTGACCAAGGTGCATAACCGCATCCTTGAGTTTCTTAAGTATCTCAAAAAAATGTGAAACCATATTCTTAATTGAGATAAAATTTAATCATTATTGTTACTCATCTAATGTATAATAGAGCCTAATATATACCTATGATTATGGTCACAAGCTTAGCAAATTCCTTGAAGCCTATTAAGGATATATATATAATGTGAATGTTGTTAAACACAAAGCTCTCTTTTTTATTGATATTCAATCGTCATCCTTAAGCTAATTCTTTTTCATCTTTCACAATAATATTCTAGAAAACACCTAAAGATCAATCTTAATCCACTATATTTTATTTATTTTAAATCTAAGCAAAGATAGGGAAAATACATAAAAACACCCTCGAACTTGGCAGGAAAACTCACTTTAGCACCTTAACTTTACGGGTAATTATTTACCCTCCTAAACTTATTTCAAGTGAATTTAATAGCACCTTACACATACAATACCAGTTTCATACTTATGGGTGAAATGCACGCGCGCCACCTCTATGCCACATCAATGACATGTCGGATAATTGAAAAAAAAAATACTTTTTCTTTTTTTTTATTTCCTACATTTTAAAAAAAAATTATTTTCACTATTCACCCATCATCTTCATTATTTCATTTGGGTCAATTTCTTAACTTCTAAAATTCTGACCGATTCATTCTATTTTCATTACTTTGTAATGATTTATTATTACTTCCATTAATCTCTTTTTTCAGCTAAGTGAAGCTTTCAACTTACATCAACAATGGCACTTTCAGATTTGTGCAAAATCAGTGTGCTTAACTTTTAGATTTATTGTTAATTTTCTTGTTTAACTTTCTAAATCCAGGTATAGAATAAGTAATGTTTAAAGTTAGATGATTAATTATATTTTAAGGTTCTGACACTTTGTTAATTCTTTATTAATCAAATCATAGTTGAAATTTTTTAAAGATTTGCTAATTTGATTTGAAATTTTCTCTTTTATTATAAATATAAACTACTTAGAAGAAGGAGAAAATCGGAGTTAAATGATGCATAGAGAAACGAGAGGAGAGGGTGTGCAGGTTGTGAGGAAGAAGAAATAATTAAAAAGAAAAGAAATGAGTTGGGTTTGGGGTGATGGGTGCAAGGAAGAAGAAGAAGAAGAAATGAGAAAAAATTGTATTGGCTGGAAAGGGGAAAAAAGGGCCCTATTTAATTTATTTTTTCTTTATTTACGCACTGATGTTTTTGAAATTTTCCACTTCAGCCATCCGGGTGATATTAAATTCACTTGTAATAAGATTAGGGGGTAAATAATTACCCGTAAAGTTAAAGTGTTAAAGTAAGTTTTGCTGCCAAGTTCAGGGGTGTTTTTATGTATTTTCCCTAAATAATAGACCAAATAAATCATAAAGTTATTCCAAAAATCAAACAATGCAAAATAAATTACATACTTTTTCCTAAAAATTAAACAATGCAATAACAAGCCATGAAACTAAATCAATCAATTTCAATCCGTATTTCATATGCATTTAAATAACTCTATGTAAGACCCAAATAAATAAGATAAAGTGTTAGAGTTGGACCTTAATCCGTAGAGAATTTCCTAAAGAAAAGAATTTGAATCTGAAAAAAAACCTTAATTTTGACTGAAGCCTCCAAATATAACCTGATTTTTTGGTTGTCTGCATGTGTTTGCGTTTTCAGAGAAAAAAAATTTGTTTTGGTGCGTGTTGGTTTTCTTCTTTTTTTTTGAGTGTATTTGCTGATGCGTTTTTGTTGACGTCAATCTGCAAATTATTTTTGGCGGATTGGGTGTGTCTATTGTATGTTCTGTGTGTGTGTTTGTATGAAGGAAAAGGAAAAGGAAAATGTGCAGATGGTTTTTTGGTAACCTTTTTTTTTTTTTTGGGTTCTCTACATGTGTTTCTTCTTCTGTGTATTGTAGTAGTGTATGTATAGATATAGGTGTAGATGTGGTGTAGTTGGGTGAGGAAGAGTGGGGTTAATGGGTGTTGTGAGTGGTTGGGATAGTTGAGGAAAATGGGTAGTGTAGGATATTTATTTTTTATAATTAAATATGTAAAATATAAAAAATATAAAAATCTTAACTAACTATTTTAAATTACTGAAAAGAAAATTATAAGAAAAGCTAAATAGCTAATTAAAAAAAATATAATTAAGAAACACTAGCTTATTTATTAAATCTAAATAAAAATAAAAATATATTTTTTGTAACTTTTCATTTTTATTTTATTTTAACAATTAAAAATAAAACTTACCTTAAAAAGTGATTCTATTTTTGTTGTTTTCAAATATTTTAAAATAAACTTAATAAAATAAGATAAAAGTCAAAATATTTAATTTAGATTTATAAAAATATTTAAGCTCTAAAAATGGTGTAAAATTTTAGGTTCGGTAAAAAATTACGTGTCTATAGTTTGCCCCTCTTTGACTGGAAACACGAAGAGTTTTCAGACAAAGAAGTAGATACCATGACAAGTTTTGACCGAACTTGTATTTGAAGGAAAAATTTGTGCAACCGAGTTGTGGTTTTGGACATCCTACATATCCCGGGTTATAAGGAAATCAGGTCACGCGTAGTTCAAGGAGATGAGATGATGAGTTGAAAGTTAAGTGAGGTTCCATCGAGACTGCAGGTCGCGTCTTTTATCCTTACATAAAAAATAAAAAATAAAAAGCTAATAGTTGATGTGAGGCTAAAAATACATATTTTTAATCATTATTTCCTCATATTTATTATTTATATTTGTCCTTTTTGAGCATGAATTTTATGAATTGTGTTAAATTGCGTATTTTATTTGTAGGATTAAATTGGTGGAAAAATGAAGAAGTTTGGAGTTAAAACGAATTAAAGATGAAAGGTTGAAGAAGGAAATCAAGCAGACAGCTTAAATGAATTAAATTGAATAAAATAATATATTTATATATACATGGGAATGACGGCAGCAATTGAGGAGTTTCAATTTTGATGTTTGCTGCTGCCACGTGGTAGCAAGTGAATAGTGAAGAAATATGTTGAGGCGGCAGCACCATGATTCACGCGGCGGGAAAATAAAAGGAATCTAATTCCTTTTGGTTTTGGATTCCTAATTTAATTTGGACTCAATTATTTTATTTAGGGTTTCCTACATCTATAAATAGTGCACAGAAATAGTTATTTGAGTGGAGGCCAAGAACCAAGATACAAGACAATATAAATTTTCTTCTAGCTTAGAAACTTTGGAAGAGCCGCCGTGGAGGCCAGAGAATTGTGGTTTATTCTTTCTTCTCCTTTATTATTTATTTGTATTCGTGATTAATAAAAGATAGTTTAGCTATTGTTCTTAACTTTTTATGATTAACACAAGCATATTTATTTTAATAAATTTTGATTGTGTTTTT